>NC_142582.1:35196452-35403952 GCF_965207765.1 Zootoca vivipara
GCAATATGAATGCATTCATGGGTTTTACATAATGACTTTTATCAGGAAGCTGGATTCTGCTTCTTAAATCTAATTGCCAAGTGAAGAGTAACAGAAGAGAAGAAGCAGATTACCTTATCAAATTTGCAGCTCTTGAATATACAGTGCTATAATATAATGTCTACCCACCAACATAGGTTAGGGGTTTTTCTTTTTACACTAGCATCAAAAGGGTAAAAACACTATTTTGCCACTACAAATTTGAGTCTTGAAAGTTGGAAAGGAAATGAATTTAAATGCATTTCTACAATAGTTCCCCCCACGCACCAAAAAAAAAAAAAAGTAAGCTGTAATACAGAGAGCACCTTCCTAAGGGCCTCTCTGCATCTGCTCTCTAAAATCAGCAGCTCAGAGGTTCCATTAGTGGCAGCCCCAAGTTTCAAGGATAACTATTGGGTGGCACATAGCATTGCTTTTTTGTAATAAAGGTATTTAGCAGTCCAGCAGTACGGTATGCCCAAAGCTTGCTATGAAATTGTCTAGATCTGCCTTTTCTAACTTGGTGCCCTCTAGGTGTTGTCGTACTGCAACTTGTTATTATTTATTGAAATTCTATACCGCCCTTTACCCAAAGATCACAGGGCGGTTTACAATATAAAGAAATACAAAAAATATTTACCACAATATAACTAACAATAACATCCACCCACCCCGCAGTTTAAAAGGCCATAGATTGCTTAATTAGCCAAAGACATGGGAGCAGAGGGATGTTTTTGCCTGGTACCTACAGATACTGTATGTAATGAAGGCACCAGGAGAGCATCTCTGGAGAGAGCATTCCACAAGTTGGGAGCCACCACAGGAAAGAGAACAAACTCATCGTAGAGATAGATATTTCTGTCTTAAGGTAAAAATTGTCTTTAGTTAGAGATGGCATAAAAATAGTAAGCTCAAACTATGGCGGGGAGACGGACAGGTCCAGCCTTGTCATTAGGCAGATTGAAGCAGCAGCCACCTCAGGGGGCAGATGCTGGAGAGTGGGGAATGGTGGGGAAATGTTAGAGGACAGAGCTGTGTGTTCCACTTGCCCTGCCCTATGCATCTAAATTGGTCTGCTGTTCTTAGGATGATGCTGTCCCATTGCCAGTGTTGATGTAAGAGTCCATTGTCAGTCCAGCTGGCTTCTGTTTGTTAAAGGGAGGAATCATCCTTTTGTCCTCAGGCAGCAAAATGTATTGGGCCAGCCCTGAAGAATGATAACCTTTTGCCTTTTTTAATTTCTGTTCAGATCCACTATGAACTTCATAGAATTAAGCAGAATACTAACTAACACATACATTTCTGGGTGCCCAAATCCACACATTTCTGCCACGAAGTTGTGTATGTGTGTCCAAGGGACACCATGTTTTCTAGACTGCGCTGTAAGTGTCTGATGAAATTTATCCACCCCAGATTCACTGTCCACTTACTGAAGTGATATACTTACAATCTGGAGTTGAGTTGCACCGTCTCAGATAAACACAGCTGTGTTTACCTGAGTTGTGCGATCCCTTGTACATGAGACCAACTTTAAATAAATGCACTCAAGAGGGGTGGCTCTGCAAAACGCACATTAAAATAAATGCAGGAAAGCACACTTGTTAGATAGGAATGGAAAACCTCACTTCAAATAAATCTACCGAGTTGGACTCTGGCTCACGGAGCCTGTCCACGTGCCACGCAAAAGGGCCAGGATTAAATTGGAAAATGAAAGGCAAAAGAAGAATTGCTTTAGCATGTTAATGCAGCTTTATAAATAAGATTTTAAATGCTGAACTGTAAGGAAATCAAGTTATGTTTCCCACAATATATGTAATAAAGTTACAATGCACATCTACAGCAAGGTTTAATGCATAATAGTGAATAATGTAGTATACAAAATTATGAAGAGTTATAAAGTGACCAACTTTGCAGGGGGAGGACATAACAACAACAATACTGTGATGAATAGAGTATCCAGAATGACAAATACAATGAACAGGCAAAAGGCTTTGGTCAAAGAAATGTTAATTGTCATCGTTCCCCACCCCCACCCCCACTGGCAACCTGGTTAAGAATAAACCCTAGATTTAGGCTGATGAATGCTTTATGATAATTACCAGGGTAAACCGGCTTAAATTCAATTGCTCAATATAAGTTTAGTTCAAAATGCTGGTTTCTAAAAAGTGTGTCGCGTATGCTTCAAGCCCCTCTTCTACTGAAATCAAAAGAATGTTGCAGTGTTTACATGTTGCGTCATTTGCCTGCAAAGTCAACTTCCAAGCCTCCATGTGGGCCTCTGACTGAAGCATGCACAAGTTCTCAAATTCAATCCCAGGCAACTCCAGCTAAAAAAAAGGGACAATGAACCAGGGACCAAGTGATGGGAAAAAGTTCCGTTCAAAACCCTTGAAATCCGCTGCCAGTCAAAGTACACAACACTAGGCCAATATGGAGCTAGGTGGATCAATTGTCCCATCCTTCTCCCTCTAGGCAGGCCACTGTTATTCGCCTGGCATGCTCAGACTAGTCACACCCATACATTCTAGAGGAGACAAGTAGAAATGGCCTTCCCTGGAACACAGAAGGCAAAAATAGTTTGCATTTCATGAAATAAGTAAACAAGAACATTGTCACCTCAGATGCAATAAATGGATGTAGCCCCATCTTGTGAGAAAGGAGACAGGAGAGGCTCCTTCACTGGAAGTGAGTGTAACTTGCCACCTGCCAGGTGTAGGTGGCTGTGTTCTGCAAGGTGCTGTATAGCAACAGTGAGAGTTGATGGACCCCCTTGTAGCTGGGCTACTAAATCTGGCTGGCAAGGGGAGTTCAGTTTGGTGGATCACAAGCCATGCAGGCCAGCTCTAGATTGAAATTCACAACACTGCCCTTGATTCCCACAAATCTCTTCCCCCCCCCGCCCCATTCAGGAAATAAGGTTTCCCCCCCCCCCAAAAAAAGTTGGAAGCCTTTCTTTGAAACTGCCAAAATCAGATTTATGAACTCTTTCCCCCGAAAAAGGTGTGCAGGAAATGAAGATGAAGGATTACTAGAGCTCCTACAAATCAAATTTAATACTTAAAACAAAACGTCTGTATAATTTATTTTCGCCATCCTGTTGTCCAGGAGTTGTAAAGCTCCTACTGATTTCACGGGAAATATGGGGGATGCAGAAAAGATTAAGGTAAAACCCAGATATATATCTCTGCACATTTCTACCTCCTCTCCTTCCTCTGTTACATAGAAACCTGTGAGTCATGATTTTCAGTTTTATAGCTGCAGGGTTTCTTTCTTTCTTTTTGGGGCTAACCAGTCACAAACTCATTCTGTGAGCTGTTGTGCATGTGTCGAAGGGGCATGTCCTCTTGAGTTTAGCATCCAGCCCAGTGATTACTATGCCACCATGGGGTAGTACCTGTAACATTGGGGAAGGCTTGTAGCTCAGTGGAAGAGTGTTCCCTGTGCATGCAGAAGGTCCCAGGTTCAATCTCTGACATCTCCCATGTTGGGCTGAGAGCAAATCCTGTCTTGCACTGCCAGCCAGAGGAGACAATACTGAGGTAGATGGACCCGTGGTCTGGCTTCTTCTGCTCCTATCATGTTGGTGTAAATAAATCAACTGTAGACATCAGGTCACAAAGTCCATGCACAAGTGCAGTGCTGCATTTATTTAGGATCAACGTGCCCTTCGCACGAGCAATTCCTGCACTCTGACTGTGGCAGACAGTCAAAATAGGGAAAGTCAACCCAAAATTTAAGCTGCAGATGTTGTGAAGCTTTTAAAAAATGAAGGACCCCCCCCCTCTCTCCTTAAACACTACACATCGTCCATCTATTAAGGGTTCAGTTAACAAAGCCTAGTAGTACAAGAAACAAATAAACTGGTGTAAATTAACATCTTGATGAAGAAACTAATGACAAAGAATGTGTTCTACAGGGATGTCCACAGTATCGTTTAGATTGGTTTCATTCTCTCTCTCTCTCTCTCTCTCTCTCTCTCTCTCTCTCTCTCTCTCTCTCTCTCAGAGATGGGGCAGGGCAGGGTGAGGATCTCTAACAGAATTCTCAGTACCTCATCAAACTAAAATTCCTAGGATTCCCTTTTAAAAACCAAACAAGTGTGTAGTATAGATAAGGAAGTTGAAGTTTGGAGCCTCTCTCTTTTTTATCTTAGAGCAGCAGGCTTAAAAACTACAACACTAATCTCGTGCCATCTAGGTATAACCTCATAGTTTCATTAATACATGTTACTACTTAAACTACTGAATTGAATTAACAGTCTCCAGTTATTGGGTGGTATTGAACTTACGGTAGCTTTACTCAGAGAAGACCAATTGAAATGAATAACATGGCTAAGTTAGGTCCCCTCATTTCAAGGGTCTACTCCAAGAAAAGGGCAGCTGAACACCACCTATTATTATTATTATTATTATAAATAACGAGTGACAGTTTAGTGAGTGTGACTTGGGGGAAATAAAGAGCATTAAATAAATTGGAGTTCTAGTTGTAGATACACCGAAAAGAAGGACACCAAGAACTCTGGCCAGAAATTTCAATGTTAGGAATAAATCCTAAATGCGTCAAGGAATAAATCATAAATACAGTCAAATAAGTTATGTATTCTGGCAAGTCTTGCACAGAACAAGTGAATACAAACAAGAAATTAGCTTCAAGTTCACTAGAGTATATGTAGCTTGAAATAAATGTTACAACTTAGAATTCACGGTAGTGTGTGTAAATAATAGTACATTACAGTGTAAAGACACAAAATATATCAACTAATAATATCCGTAAATATCAGTCCAATTCCAAAAGTGTTCAAAAGAGCAAGCATTTCCTGAGACCCCAAGGTTGACTAATAGCCCACAATGCTCCAAGAAGGTCAGAGGCCTCAGGGGAGAATTTCTTGTTTGCATGATCAGTGTTTTCCAAGCTAAGTGGATCTCCAAAATCCTGGAGCCACTGAGGTATGTTTTGCGACAGTCCTGCAGGCCATCCATCTCCATCTTCCACAGACATTATAGATGGGCAACACAGGCTGATTGCAAGATGATTTGGGTGCTGACATACAGAACACTTGAGCCATCCTTTCTAGCCCAATATGCATGTATCTTAACTGTTT
The DNA here is from genome assembly GCF_965207765.1 of Zootoca vivipara. Classification (NCBI taxonomy): domain Eukaryota; kingdom Metazoa; phylum Chordata; class Lepidosauria; order Squamata; family Lacertidae; genus Zootoca; species Zootoca vivipara. The sequence goes on from NC_142582.1 coordinate 35,201,572, forward strand.
GCACTTTCCACCTTGAATAAAGACAGTGGCAGGGCAAGCACGATGCTCCACTCCCACTCCCACTTCCCGCCAGTGTATACATCTCAGCATACCTTGTGGCAATCCTGGATGAAACACTTCCTTCTTTCCTCCCATATCCATGGTCCTAGGCTTAGGACGGTCATATAGGCATAGAATCACAGGGTTAGACAGGGCCTTGCAGACCATCAAGTCCAAGCCTCTGATTGTTGCAGGAAACCTTCAGCTAAAGCATCCCCAAGCAATGGCTATCCTGCTGCTGCTTAGAGACCCAGCAAGGAAATGAGCCTCGTTGTCAAACTGCTCTCAGCATTAAAAGTTTTGTCCTAATGTTCATATCAGCAGGCTTCTTATCCCTAGATGTCCTCACTGTTTTGCTTTTTAGTGGCCCACAGGCATAATAATAATAATAATAATAATAATAATAATAATAATAATAATAATAATAATTTATTATTTATACCCCGCCCATCTGGCCGGGTTCCCCCAGCCACTCTGGGCGGCTTCCAACAAAACAGAAATTCTAAAATACAGAAATCCATCAAACATTATAATACAGAAATCCATCACACATTAAAAGCTTCCCTAAACAGGGCTGCCTTGAGATGCCTTCTAAAGGTCTGGTAATTGTTGTTCTCTTTGACCTCTAGTGGGAGGGCATTCCACAGGGTGGGTGCCACTACCGAGAAGGCCCTCTGCCTGGTTCCCTGTAACTTGGCTTCTCATAGTGAGGGAACTGCCAGAAGGCCCTCGGAGCTGGACCTCAGTGTCCGGGCAGAACGATGGGGGTGGAGACGCTCCTTCAGGTATACCGGACCTAGCCTAGCCATGCCCATTTGCCCTGCATGCCATATAGATATGGGGCCTGTCCAAAGCAGGGGTTTTGACCACTGATGATCAGCTGATTGGTGGTCCCTTTGAAAGGACTGTTGATCAGCTGTTGATCAGGACTTGCAAAGGCTTGCAGGACCAAGAGCCTATGAAGCCACCGTTTCTCACCCTCAATTAACCAGCTCATGTAGTCAATATGGTCCAAGTCATTTGGCTGCCTAAAGAGGAAGCCCAAAATGACATCAGCACACACACACACACACACAGCATTCAGCATTGCCATGGCAGGGCCAATGCTGTTAAAAGTCTCGCTGCCTTCATCTCTCTATCTAAATCCCTCTTTCACCTTTCACCTACATGTTAATTTTGTGATGGCATGGATTTATTTCCAAGTGGGTAATGCTTATGTTGTTAATGCTTAGAAAGATCCCAGGATGCACATTTGAACATACATATCATTTTATCTCTCTCTCTCTCTCAAGACATTCCTGCGAAACCTACTATTTTTGGAATAACAGAAAGAACACTTGGGATACTTGGTCGGTTTATACTCCTTCATTTTATTTTATGCCCCTGTTTAGGCAGGAAGTGAAGTCCTATAAATCTGACAACGCTGCAAATCAGAAGCTATGTTTCCCACAATGAAACGAAGGAAATCGCAAAAGGGAAACCCAGAGCAAGAGGGTCTTTCAATCAGAGGTGCACTCTTAATATTATTTCCCACTTCCCCTTCGCCAAGCGGTGGGAAATTCGGAGCAGCTTGGCTCTCAGTTGGAGAAGAGAGCCCTGGGGACTTAAGGTGCCTTTGTAATCATCTGTTTCTTCGCCAACGTGCAAGTTGGGCAGGCACCACAGAGGCACAGAAGCTGACAATTCCAGATTCCTAGCAGCAAGCAGCACCCTTGAATTGCAAACAAACAAAAAAGAGCTCCCCCGCCAAACCTTTTTAAAAGAACACAAGCACATAAAAAGAGGTTGCTGGATCCAACCAGAAGCCTGTTTAGTCCAGCATCTTGCTTTCCACAGTGGTCAACCAGATGTCCCTCAGAAGCCTGCAAGCAGGACAGAACCACAGTAACCCTCTCCTGCTGTTGTTCCTCAGAAACTGGCTTTCAAAGGCATAAGACATCTGATACAGGAGGAGGCAGAACGTAGTCATCATGGCATCAGTATCTTGTCTAATTCCTCTTTTAAAGCCATCCAGATTGGTGGCCATCACTACATCCTGTGGCAGGGAATTCCACAGCTTAACCATGTGAGGAAGTACTTTGTTTCCTCTGTCCCAAATCTCTCACCCTTCAGCTTTGTCCAATGGCCCCTGAGTTCTAAAATTAAGAAAATGGTGCAATAACTTCTCTCTCTGCACTTGCATGTTTAGCAAGTCTCTCCTTACTCCCCCCTTTTTCCTAAATTAAAAGTTCTAAGTATTATAACTTTCCCCCCATAGAGTGGAAGGATACACCAGCCTCCAGATCATTTTGGTTGTCCTTTTTGCACCTTTGCCAGCCCTGTGGTATCTCTCTTTTGAGGTGTGCAGAGACTAGAACTTCATCCAATATTTCAATTGTAGTCACACGATAAACTTGCATGAAAGGTATTATGATACTGGCAGTTTCCTTTTCGATTCTAAATATTGCGTTGTGCGTGTGTTTGGGGGGGGGGGAGAATTCATTGCCACTCTGTATGCCAAATGCCAGCTTCGTTTTCTCTCCCTGTCATTCAGCTACACCTGCTCCCCTTGTTTTTCAGACACAGGTGAGTGTCGCTAGCTTTCCAGTCTGTCTTTGGACAAAATGTAGCCAAATGGCCATGAAACCTGCACTTTTCACTGTCAGGCCACCTTCTCTTCACAAGGCACATCCGGGACAGCACGGCTGTGCCAATACTTGCACAAAGGTACTGCCTCAGAGGAAGTGGAAAGTCATAAGATGCTTTGCCTTTTGCTTTGTGCAACTATTGCTGCCGCTGCTGGCCTACCCAGTACATATAGGTGAGGGACTGAAAAGTCCCCTCTTGCTGTTTGCTGGGAAATTCCCCTACAATCAATATCCTGTAAGCAAAGCAGCATTTGACCTAAAAGCATCAGTTATGTTAAAAGCTAGGTGGGCACTTCTGCATTCAGATGCAGGCGGCTAGCACGGTGTGCAACTCATTTTGCAACAGTTCTTGTGAGTCATCACTTAGAATAACCAAGAGAGCCTCTTGCAACAGAAGTTTGAACCGGAGCAAAATTACACACACACACACACACACACACACACACAAACACAAACACACAATCCCACCACCTTCACAATTTTCCGTTCCTTTCCAAGGAATGGATTGCTACAAATGTGCTACAAGAGGGGTGTTTTGCAACAGGAGCTACACTCTTGTCAAATTGGCAGTAGCAGGGATGCCATGAATAGTACAGGGCAGAGGAGTTAAAGTGAGGGACTGTTTTGAGCAAATTTTCTCACTCCATAAATGAAAAAAAAGGTGGGTGTTTCTCTGCCACCCCCCACCCCCACCCCCTTTAAGACTTCAGAAGTGAAGCAAATGGGCAGGGCATCTCCAGTTCATCGGAAAACTCGCTTGCACCTTATGGTCGCCATCTGTGGTGTGGAACATTTTCAACCTTGACAAAGCAGATTTGTCTGAGGATATTTCCTCTCTTTGAAATCAGAGAAGAAGCTGTGGCAAAACCGGATCCTGTGTTGGCACATCTATCCTCGGGCACCCTCTGAGTGGAGCAGCACAGCGGGCGCCAAGATGCCAACCTGGACATCAAGGAACGAACCATGGCAGAGCATGCTTGGTACCGAACAATGCCAAAAGTCACCGTTTTCCTCCCCCAGTGATTTTTTTTCCCCTCAGAAGTGCTTCAGGACACAATGGAAAGGAAGGAGCATGCAACAGGTGGTCACATCTGTGTCCATCTCATCCTAGCCAAAACAATCTGCTCCTTTGTGTTCCCAGCATGAAACAAAGAAGATCTGAGAGGGACAGAGTCGTGAGAGTGGGTGGAGTGGAAGCAAAGGAGAGAGAGATTCCTACTCTCCATACTTGTGGAAGATGAAATCGGTGCCAGTGAATTATTTTTCTTTCTCTCAGTGTGGGAGAATGTCTACAAAGTCTAGCTAGCTGGCAAGCGCAAACTCATTGCATGTGTTATTATTATACATTGACACTGAAGTATGCTACTAAAGGGAGAGAATAAGGGATGGAGAGACATATTAAGCACTGTGGGATATTCTATGGTGTGTGTGTGTGTGTGTGTGTTTGCTGTCTTTATAGTTAACCAATCAAACAACAGTTCCCTGCTCATTGTCTGCAAAGGCCCAAGTTCTGCTTTTCTTTTAAGCTAAATACAAGGGAGGGAATCTTATTTCTGATGTTGTTTCTTACCTTGTGATTTGTTTATTTATTTTGGTACATTTAAAGGCCAAGCTAGATATAGCAGACATACCTTTTATTCACAGGGCTTTCCCATTCACATAAGAGAGGTTCACAAAAACCTTCCACGTGTCAAATGATGCTGCAAAAGAAAAGAACTGAAGTTATTTGTTTGTTACATTGCTAAAGTTATCAAATATATTTATAAAGGCATTATAAATTAACCTCCAAGACTCTTATTCTCTGAAAGAACCAGATTATACAAAGCACACCCAGAAGCTGAAAACAACAAAGCAGGGCAATGCATTATCAGCACTTGTGCTAAATCCAAGATATACAATGTGGTCGTTTCCAGACAAAGCATATATGGAACAATCATCCTAATTTGTTTTCACAAAACTTGTGCGGAGGCTATACAACTTCACTGTTAAGTGGCTGTTATCCTGCACTTCCCACTCTAGTTTTCCCATCCGTTTCCCTTCTGCAAAATGTCCAAAGTGGATTCACTGTGCAAAGTGCAAGATTTAACAGTTGCTATTTATCACAAGGCTCTCTTTGCGGTGGGTTATGAAGGTGCACTCTTAGTGTACAAAGGGTATCTATACCAGCATCTGCCCAAATGTGTGGAAGAGCTGCACAAAAGTAGATCGTTCTGGAAGTGCCCTTAGTTAAATGAGTACATGTGGTTGAAGAGGCAAAGCTCTTTGGGGTATCCTATTCGGTATCCCAGAAAGAGCTGGGGTTTTCCCAACAAAACTGTTAAGTGTAACATTGATTCATTCATGCATTTGTTTGTTTTTGTTCGTTTGAATTCCTGGACCCACTTCATGCTCTACATCCGATTCCCAACTTTAATAATCATCTCTCCTTCAAGAGGTTTTGGAAATAAATAAATAAAATGACATCCTGTTCTTGCCCACTCCTGCCGACCTCGGCAGTCCGACTGAACTCATTAGGGGGCTGCAGCTAAACAAGCAGCTTTATCTCTCTAGCCGTTCTGCTGTATCATAAGCCCTGGAATCACAACCCCACACTCTCAGAATTAAGCAAAAAGGTCACCTAACAACATTATCTGCCCACAAAGATTGCAGGAACAAGAAAAGCTGACACCCTGAAGACTCTGATGTGTGACGCTGGCCTTCAAAATGTGTGACAATGACTCACGCTGAGGGACACAGCATAAACTGCAGGCAGAAGCACTTTGACATAATGTGGGATTCATTTCTTCAAGAGCTATAACCCATTTCCTGATTCAGCGTTTTCAGCAACAGTAATTTACAGTGACAGAATGAAATAACACCATCTGAACATGGGAATGGAGGCAAACTTGAGTCGGAATTAAAGAAGCACGGAGGGGTAAGAGAAATAAACCGGCTCTGCTGCGCTCCCTTCTGTTACATGAAGCTTGCTGGCATCCGGTTGTTCTCAGGGGTACTGCATGCCTGTTGACACCTGATGCTCTGGACAAATAGGCCCACAGCTGGGTGAGCACAGCCTCACATGTGCAACTCTTCAGAGCCGAATGTAATGGCCACAGACATGTTGTTGGGTTTACTTTTTCAACCCGGCTGCAAGAGGAGTCATGTGGGTTGTCAACCGACCGAAATATCAGGTGGCTCATGTAGAGTAGTCAGTTGATCTCTAGAAGCCTCATAAGACTCAGTCATAAGGCCGGGTGGCCTATGATGTGTGGTCAGGGAGCAAAGTTGGATCAGAAACATTGCTTATGCAATGAACAGGCTCCAGTTGGGTGACTGGCACACCTTGGGCCTATACTGCAGCCTAACCTATCTCTCGGAGTTGATGTGATGAGTAAAAAAAAGACTAGGGGTCTATGTATCCTGTCCTGACTTCCTGAATCGAGAATGGGATAGTTACAAAATAATAATAAATTTCTGAGTTCATTGGGACCGGGGCATGTGGCCAACTTAACAGATCTGGTAACATGTGTAGCATGAGAAACTAGCCCTTGCATTTGCAAAGAGAGAGATAGGTGCACTCAAATGTCTTTTTGTGGACATGAAGTGTAATGCCTTTCCTTAGGTGGTCTTCTTTTAGAATGTTAAAATATAGACCAGACCGGACGTTGGCTCCGCAAAGTGACAGGCTGCCAGTGCTCTTCCTGTTTAAATGGTGGCTGAGGTTGGAACATTAATAGTTCCTGGGAAGCTGCACTGGAGAGATAGGTGGAGCAGTCTGCTGGATCATCTCTGCTCGGCCCTCTGAAGAGCAGAGATAGACGTGGACAACAATGCTGGCAGCGTGAAACAGGAAACCTCATCAAAATGCTTGACACAAATTCCAAAGCCGTTATGATGCAGCAAGCTTATTTTAATTTTCTTTCTGCTAAAAATGAATGAATTGGATCTCCCAGGCCTACACACACACACACACACACACACACACACACACCCTACAGTTCCAACAGCACACAAGTGTTGAAAGTTGCGACACGCATAGAAGCCACCCACCATTTCTTCTGCCAATTCTCCTCCTCCTCTTCCATTCACAAAAATAACCGCAAACGATGAGGCAGAAAGATAGATAGTGTAGAAAGATATGCACACTCTCCACCACTTTATATTGATTTTAAAAACCAAGGTGCTCCTCCTAGCAGCCATACCTTTCTCCTTGCTAGTTACAAAGAAAGTGCTTTGAGGTATGTGCCCAGCTGGGCCTTAGGAAACAGCTCTGAGCATGCTTAGACTGCCTTTCCTGGCCCGATACTGAGCCTGCATGGTTGGCCTCATAGCGGCAGATGGAGTGGAAGTCTTCCTTCTGGAGCTGCTCCAGAACCACAGCTTCCAGTTCTCAAACTTCAGCCCAAGCTCTTGACTTTCAGGTTCTCACCATGTTAAAAAAATGCAGATGTTGGTATGCCGACAGGTATTTGGTTTTCTACTCTCTTCTTCCTTCCTTTCACTTGGTGGAAAATGCATTGGGGGTGTGGAATGAAACAAAACATGGCAGTCAGGATGTGAGCACTTTTGCCCACCTACTCTTCGAAGATAGGAAAAAAGAAATGCCATTAGAAGTCATTCATAGGATTGAGTGGAGAGACACATTTAAAACACATTGCCCCCCCCCCAGAAATCTGGGAACCATAGTTTGTTGAAGAATGTTAGGAATCGTAGCTCTGTGAGGGATAAACTACAGTTCCCAGGATTTGGGGAAGAAATTGTGTGCTTCAAATATACTTTAATTGTATGGTCTGTCTGTCTGTCTGTCTGTCTGTCTGTCTGTCTGTCTGTCTGTCTGTCTGTTTGTTTTGCAGCCTGAGGATCTAGAAGGAGAAGAGAAGTTGTGACAGGAAGTCTTTGCTGGGGGGAGGGTGCTTTCCTAGGTGCTTGTTCAGAGTATACTTCTGTGAGCACACCTAAAAATGAATGAAAATTCTTTTACTGCTAATCAGCCTGAAAGTGCTTTATGTTATGTTAATGAAACATCTTGTGTTCCTTCTACTGTAATACTGAGAACAATCTCTGTAAGAATTATGTATGATATGTTCTCTTTTCCATTTTACACACACACACACACACACACACAACCGCCTTTAAATCCCATTGCCAGCTGGGTATTTAAAGATTAATTTGTATTTATCTTAAGATATTGCATATGGGGAGAGGCATCATCTAATAGTTTTATTGAAGTTTAGCATTATTTATTAGAGGTATCTTTGATTCTAATTATCTTTGGCAAATGAAAAGCAAGCAATATACTATAGCTGTGCTTAATATAGACATGACTTTGGCACAGTTCCTCACAGTGTGCTGCCAGGGCAAGCTTCATTCATTTTGATAAGACTTAAGCCAGTGGAGTATTTTAACAAAGGGAGTGACGGTCTAATTTGGTATTCTGTGGCTTGCAAGATGGGCCAGAACTGATCCATGCTATTAAAAGGCACCAAAATTAGAGAAGATATTTGACACACGGCTCCCTCTTTCAGCTTTTGCTGGCACAGGGCCCTTTCGTCCAAGAAGATGTGTGAGGGGGGGGACTCTTATTGAGCAAAGTGATATCCCAAAAGATCCTCAGAAGTCTACTGCAAGGGAGGCAGCCATACTACTCAAAACTCCAACAATTGCCTTGGAATCTGCTCCCCCCCCCGCTTTCCTCCAAAGTTCCACTTCTTGGTTTATTTTAGGGAAAGTCATTGGCATATATCAATGATCAGCAAAGGCAAATATTATATAGTAAGATCAATTCCAATCACATTTCACACTTTTCTTTTTCTCCCGGGGGGAAAAAACCGCCCGTTCATGAAGTTGCCTGCCTCATTTGCTTTTTTACCTCAGGCAACGTTGCTAGCTGTTTAAGGTCCAGGTGTGCAGCTGTGAAGTTGTAGATTTGCATCTTGAAGTGCTCCTGACTGAGGGAAAGTAGAGGTCTATGCTTCAGGAAACACGGGGAGAGCTTTAGAAGTGTGGTCATGGCTGTCTTAAGCGTATCCAGCGCCGTGGTGCAAGGATCCCTCCGGCGTCCCCCCGGCAACTCCAAAACAATGTTCTCTGCCTCCCCCACCGCCCCGATCCCCAGCGTGGTGTCAGCGATCAAGCAGGAAAACGTGCTGGCGCACATGCTCTCCGGCGTCGGGGCACACGAGAAGGCAGCCCAGGAAGGCTGCACACGGCCTTTCACCAGGAAGCAGGAGGAAGACAACGACCAGGAGCAGGGCCGTCTTTAGCAGATGCAGAGGCTTGGGAGGGAAGCTTCCATCCTAAGCCTCTGTAGGGATTGCTCTCCTCCTGCGGAGGCTTGGGAAGGAAGCTGCACGCCCGCCAGCCATATAGTTGGCGGGGCGCAGCTGGTGGGCGTGCAGGGAAAGGGGAGGCTGCTGGCAAAGCTGCGCAGCTCCCCCACTCGCTATGGCGCCCCTGAGAGGCCGGCGCCCTGGCGCAATGAACCACTGGCACCAATGGGAAAGACGGCTCTGAGTGTGGTAGGGAAGATCCTTTCCTGGTAGCAGATCTAGGACTCTTCAAGGTTAAGAGGACTGCATACACACAAGAAAGTTGGGAATGACCTCTCCCCGAGGCCATGGAGAGTTACTGCAAGTCATAACAGAGTAGAGGGATGGAGGCACATGTGTGGGTCCCACCTTTTGCCATACCTTTTGCTCTGACCATGTGTTTAAGCAAAAGGTTCTGAAGTGGACTTGAAAGTGTCTTTCCCTGAAGGCAAGTAAAAGCCTCTTCACGCTTGCCTCAAACAAACAAGCTTTTTTGCCTTTAATTCATTTCTTATTACACTTGTACCCCGGGTTCTCAAAAGAACTCAAGGTGCCATACACAGTTCTCCCACTGCTCATTTAATCCCCACAACAACCCTGTGAGGTAGGTTAAGCTGAGAAACAGTGACTGGCCCAACGTCACCCCAGTGAGCTTCATGGCCAAGTGAGGATTTGAATACTGGTCTGCCAGGTCCTAGTCCATCACTCTAACCACTATACCACACTGGCTCTTGGGACAAGCCAACCCATTTACTGCATACCGAGAGACATGGGCGGGGAGGACGATGACAATACATTGTACCTTCATCACTCTATTTACTTTTACCCTCACATGTCCAAGCTGAACACCTCAAGAGGGTTTTAAATACTGAGTGGGAAAATCAGCACGAGGTAGCTTCATAACTTGCATTTTTGCATGAACTCATGCTGGAAATTGTGTACGGTGGCCTGGAGCATAAATACCCTCCGATATTTCTCCGATGAAAATAGGGACACCCTAAGGGAAAGCGGGACATTCCGGGGTCAGATCAGAAACCAGGACAGCTTCTGCAAATCTGGGACTGTCCCTGGAAAATTGGGTCTGATCTCATCATTCCACTGAATTCAATGACCCATTCTGTCCTGACGTGGACCTTGTGTTGGGGAACAACCATGTTATCTACCAGATAATATTCTCTCACTCGCATATGTACAGTAGGAAGGTGGGTGTTCTCGGCAAGCTTCTCTGCTCCTGTGGAATTCCCTCCCTCAACACTGGCCACTGCTTGGATCTGAACATAGCAGGCCTTGGACCTGAGGTGTACTCAGCCGTTTCTGCTTGGGCTGGATTTAATGGCTGCATCAAAAGCCAGGGGAACATCTATTTCTTGTACAGGGGAAAGGAGACTGCAACAACTTTCCTAATGCTCCTCCTCCCAACTTCTACCTCCTAAATAAATATGTTGAGGGCATGTCTCAGGAGGAAGGAAAGCACCATTTTAAGAAGGTTGGTATGTGTGTTATTCCTTGGCTCGCTAACAATAACAGTACTGGGAATGTGTGAATTCTCCACCGGCATGTTTTATGTGTCTTTGATGCGAGCCCCACTGGCAAGCGTACTTAGAGAGGGAGGGGGGGAGGAAGAACAATCCACAAACAAAAGAAACAGCAGAAAGTAGGAGAGTAATTTAATTGAAAAAAGCTAGGTACAGAGCCTATTCAGCTAGGTGAATGCAGAGAGCTACCACCAAAACAAATTACACAGTGCTGTCACTGAATATGCCTTTTTTCCCCTCAACAAAAGCTAGGGTACAAAGCAACTTGGATGCAGACCAAAAGCATTTGCCTGCAGTCTGATGAAATCCCCCTCGGCTTGCACAGGTCCTATTAAAGGGGCAGTTGTGAATGATCAAGTTGGCTGGAGTCCTCTTGAGAAAGGACAACAAGAAAGGCAGTTAGCTCTATCTGGCTTCCTGTCAGCTCACTGGAATGAGCTAAGCCAATGCAGAACTAGATTTCTGGGCTCTCTCTTTTTGGCCTGGGTACAGCATATCCTACACCAAATATCAGCAGTTAAGAGATGTCTGTCCTTTTTAGCACAAAAAAAGGGGGGGGCTCCAAGGCTGCTCAGCCAATCTGCACCCACAAGGTGTCATTTGAAAGCACCTGGCCCTCTGCCTTTAAGTGAGGGAGCTTATTGAACACTGAAGGCTCGTGAGGTTTCCAAATTCAGTTAGTACAGTTCCCTTATTCTCGGCAGCAGGGGCCAAGGTGGGCCAAACTTCCATGGTATCAAGAGAGAAACTGGAGGCTGTCGAATCAGAGCAGCTAAGACCTTGGCACCTACAAAGGTAGCAACACACATTGTGTCTTTATAACCATTCGGATGTCACAGGTAGAGCACATTAGGTTTGGCTAGGAATGCACACACAAACACACACACCAAGAGAGAGAGAGAGAGAGAGAGAGAGAGAGAAGAGAGAGAGAGGCTCTAAGGCAAGCCCGGGTGGCGCCGGGTGCAAGGGGGGCACTGCGCGCTGCGCCCGCCCGTCGCGGTTAGAAACAGGGCGGGGCGCTGGAGTGATCATCACACCACGGCGCCCGGGCGCCCGATATGCTTAAGACGGCCCTGATTGAGTTAATGTACACAACTGTACTCCAGGTTTAGCTTGCTATTTCTCACAGTCCACCTGTCTCTGGGAAAGGGGATTATTTTCAGTCTGCAGCTATGAGCAATGCTCCAATTATGGGAGGGGACAACAGTGGGCTATTAAGGAAATCCATATGCTTCCTGGACTCCCACCACCACCATTTTTAGCTAGTCTGTAGCCTCTTTGTAGCTTGGTAGCTTTCTAAAACTGCAGCTAAATTCTATAATTCTAGCACTAGCTATAGGCTCATATACAGGATTATAAACCTTTTTTTAGGGTGATCGTGTGAAAATGATATTTATTTTTATTTATTTTATTTCGTAAAATTAATAAGCCACTTGTTTGAAGAAGACACACACACACACACACACACACACAGGCATATTCCAAGTGCAAATCTTTAACCCCCGTCTCTTATTTTCAACTTTACACAATACCATTACCCAGTAGCCACAATTCTAACTTCTCTATTCCGATTTTGCATTTATAGTAGTTTCGCTGAAAAAGATCTTAAGTTTTAGAAAGCTCCCATTTTAATGCTCATTTCCGTGTTAATTGCTTCCAGGAAAAAAGATCTGTTTGCCATCCCATTAACTCGGAAAATTGTGCAAGTTATACATTGCAATTTTCACGACCCCACCACCATTGCTCCTGTGATGAAATTTGGGGTGGTATCCTGGCTCATAGTTCTTTCCCACCCTGTAAATGGCAGAATAACTCACAGGTACTGCCGTGTAAAAGGAATGTTAGAAACCATGACAGAAGCGCTCATGCTATAACCAGTAAAACGAACACAATACTCACATCTGAATGCAGCCCTTGTTCAGGATGTCCTGTTTTGCTATTGTTTATTATATTGTGTTTTCATTTCATTGTTAACTGCTTTGACTATTACTTTAGTAGGAAAATGGAATACAAATTTTAAAAAATACACTATGATTGGCATAATATAATGTATTTGTCCTGGACCTTGGTGATTCATATATAATTTCTGCCAATAATCTTAATCCCATTGCAATGGGATGCATGGTGTTCAGTCAGCAGCTGTGGTTGTGGAGCTCCCAGCTGACTCTCACGGCGGCTACACAACACACTCCATTTAGCTAAAGTGGAAAAAGTAGATTGTGTGAATTAGCCCCAAGCTATTTGATTTAAAGAGCAACAACGTATGTAGGGTGACCACAGCAATAATTTTCTTTTTGGTTATGTTGGTTTCCATGAGAAATTACAAAAGCCTCAGACTCAGAAAAAGTCTTTTCACTCCACTGACTTATTTTCTACTACCACTGACCTGAAAATCAACTCACAATTTAAGGTGAGTGTGCTGAGTCTCATATTCTGGCTCAGGACAAAGTTTGAAGCCCACAGGGCTGGGTTGGTAGCAGACTCAAACCATTTATATAAGAAAATTAGTTTGACAATGCCTAACGTACATTTTGGCAGTGTCCTTCTTCCCCCTCTGTCCATTCGATTCCAAAAATCTGTGGCGGACGATTGCAAAGATATTGTTTCGTTCACCTGAATCATTTGCATTTGCATTAACGTTTTCTTCATAGTGATGCAAGAAAGCTTACAGATGTATCCACAAATGATATTTGTTGAACTGTAGCACTTAATTTCCTGTCTTCCAGGTATTCCATTTACAGTGGCCTATCGGTATCGTTTTGAGTCAGTGGTGTCAATGCCACAGAGTGTTTCAACCATTCTCTTCTCTCACAAGAAGCTACAAACCTTTTCAGTGTTAAAAACAACAACACAACAGCCAATTTTCTGTACACGGAAAGCGAGCCATAGTTTGGTTTATCCAAGCATACACACACACACACTTTATGATTCTTTTTGGGAATTCTGCACATTTCCCTACCCTTTGAATGGACACAGGGTCTGAACCACGTTGCTATTTACCATCAGCAAACCAAAAGTGGTGATCACCAACCTATTGGATAAGTTGGACCTTTATCTGGACTTGCTGCATGGAGGAAACATATGACAAGGTTTCCAGGGAATGTCGCCACTGCTCAGTGGTGGCTGTTGCCCATTGAGACTGGTAGGGTGGGAGTTGGGAAGACCAACAGTAGGTGGAGCCAGAGCCAATGGCAGGTTGTAAGTAAGACAATGGGCAGGTGGGGCCAGGCTGAGGGTAGATTGTGATTGGTGGGATAGCACCCCATTCTCCTTCATGGACCAGCCTCCAATGCCACTGCTAGTGCCAGCAAGTTTTGCTTGTTTTGCTGCCTCCCTCTCTCTGGGTGTAAGAGGGTCAGAAGGGTAAGGCAGGCACCCAGAAATGGTAAAGTGGGAAAGAAGAATCTAAAGGTGCTGAAGCAATTGAATCTGATGCAATAAAGGAAGGTAGAAGATAGGGTAGAAGGAAAAGCAGCAGGAGAGGGAAGGATTGGCGCCCTCCTCTCAAAACGCATCCTTCAACCTGCCTTGGCAAGCCTTGTTCCTGCATTCACTTCTGGAGTTTACTCCCTGGAAGTTGTATTTCCAGGGCTGGAGTGCCTCATTCCCAAGCTCACCTGCCTTTCTAGACAACCCCCTGTTGAGTCCATCATTACTGGAGGCTGCTCCTTCAGTTGTCTTTCCTTGCAGTCCCAACCCCTTGGTCAGAGGTACTTAGCCCGTTTCTGCAGGCCATCCTTGCCTCAGTTGATATATGTTACAAGAGCCTCACGACAACTACAACCCAGTGCACAAGAAGAAAACCAAACCCAGGACTCTTTCTTGGATGCTTAAGGTGTGGTTATGACCTTTGGAAAGGACACCTATGTCTTCAAAGTGATTATGAGAAGCAACTCTAGGTCTCTAAATGATCATGGCTAAATGGGTGGGGGAATGTACCAAATTCTACCCTCACCTGCATTTTTGTTATATCTAAAACATGTTTATATTACATCACTTCCTTGAAGTTTTCACATGCAAATCCTCCAAAGCCCAGGCGAGGGCCATGGCACGACCCCTATCGGCAACCCTGGGGGAGCTCGAGTTGATTTGCATCGATGGGGCTCCCCCTACTGGTGGTTAACCCTTCTGAGACTTCCTGCAGGCGGGCAGGAGTCAGATATAGTTGGTTCAGTTCCAGTGCCTAAGCCAATACCACTCACATTCTGTAACCAATAAAGTTGTGGCCTTTTTTAGTCCATTAACCTGAAAGGCTGGTGTCAAAGTGTCTTTATTCCAACAAAGGGGTAGGATTCGGGGCCTTGCTACGCAAGTCAGTGTTGACAATACTGAGCTAGATGGATCGATCTTCTGACTCGGTATGTGGTAGTCTTCTCTGTTCTGTCTCATCTTCCAGTTTTTACGTGGCAATACAATACTGACAGGAAAGCTGGCAAGCTGACAAAGAGATACACATGCACATAACTTGGAAAGGAAAATCCACGGCTTTCAAACACACAAAAGTTCACAAGAAGACATAGGCCAAGTCATGCGCTTTTTCAGATGTGGAGCTTGAAGCAAAAAATGCTTCTGGAACATGAAGACCCATGCGCTTGCCAGATAACTCGAGTTTCAATAGGTGTGGTTGTAATAGTCAACAGGACGCAGAGAATGCAGAAGTGGGCATTATTGCTATTGCACAGCTTGTAGGAAAATAGTTGCCTTATGGTCATTACTAGGTACAGAGTTATTTCAGTTTATTGAAGTCAGTGGAACTTATGTGCATGTGGAGGATTTTATTGTGTGCATCCACCACCACCATCACCCCAGCCAAACTAAAAATGTATTGATATCATATTAAATTCAAAACCAGTGAATTAAACTGAAGCTGCTTTTTAAAACTTGGAAGTGTGTGATTATTTCAACTCCTCTCTTTATGTGGTGCCTTCTGTTTGCCAAAGGTCACAAAACACACTTCACGTCTTGCAATCCGCCCCCCCCCCCAATTTCAACAGGAACAATTGCTGTTCTTAAATTGCACCAAGTTATTTCATTTTTGTGCCATGTCTTGGGTAACTCTCTGCCTCCTCCCCACCCACTTCCATAACAACATACTTCTTTTAGTCTGCTCATACGAATTTGAAATTCTCATTCATTTAAGTCTAAAAAAATATATGAAGCCTACAGTTGGCTCTCTGGGGTCAAAAGTGTCATCGTATTTTATAAGAAATTCCCGATGTAAAAATTGTGAGCATTGATAGACTTCAGTCTTAAACCTTGGCTGTTGGCTCCCCAACACTCTGCTTGCCACTTAATGCGATCCAGATGATGTGGTGTGCTCAATTGTCATTATGGTTGTTTGCTGAGAAATATCATGGAAGTTGGTGCCAGGGAGAAGTTCAGAGAGGTTTTTTGTCCAATGAAAAGCAAGATAATCATCCACCCTTGGCTGACACTTCTGAAAAGCAGACCTCCCTCATTCTTTGAAGGTGGTACCCATGAGCTCAATCGCTTCTCCCAGCTGGCGTATCCCACTATGTGTAGTTTTGGATTGGTACTCTTAATATGTAGTATTTCTTAATAAAGCTATGGGTTTTGTAGATTCCAAGTGATGGAAGTCCAGGTTTCTTGCCATCTCCACCCCATCAGTTACCACTGGAGATCATGGATGCCCCTCCTCTGGCTACCAATGCACAACTAGGTAGCTAATTTCTTGATGCAGATATAAATGGGAAGTTGATTCTACCTTTTGCTTTATCCCTAGGGATGGTTAACCTTAGTTCTGTTGAAGACCACATTCTCTTGGGGCCAATCTGTTGGGGGCTGCATTTTGGTTGGGTGATCAAGGCTGGTGCCAAAAGTGGACTGGGCCTCCATTGCTCTCTTTCTCATCCCCCCCCCATATGCCCCCTACACCTTCCTCTCCTTTTAACACTAAGTATCTATCAATGCTTCAACAAGAGAAAATACCCCATTTGCTGCCAAAAAAAAAAAAGGCAAAGGAGAAAGTCTGATAATATCAAAATTGCTTTCCTTTCTGGAAGATTTATGTTCGAAGCTGTTTGTTTCCTTTTAGTTCTGAAGCAAAGTCCCATAATAATGGTAGAATTAGACCTGGGTGGGGGGGAGAAATGCCCGAGAAAAGCTTACAACAAAACAAAGTCCCTCAGACAATCACATCATTTCTGGATCCTGTTCTTTAAAAAATCGCTTTGGCTGATTCATACCTATGTTGTGATTGTTCCATGCCACATGATTGCAAGCAAATGTTGGTATCTTAATTTGGCACTCTCTGGTATAGTCCCTGCGGTGTGCCCTGAGTTTCTAACATGAAAGGTTCTTTTTCCGATACAGGCTCCATGTCCACACCCATCATATGGCCAAAGGGCTTGAGTGGCATGTCATGTGATGCCATGTGAGCATCCCTCTGAAGCTCTTGGATGCGGTCCAGCAGCATCTCTTGCTGGCATAGGTTAATGAGATCTTCCTTCCTCCCTGCTTTCAGTTCCAAAATTATCTTGACACATTTTATTTCAAAGAGCCTTTCTAGACTGCCTTTCAGTCTTAACAAGGACACCTAAAACATTTTACTAATAAAACTACACTAATAAATTAAACCTTAGAACTAAGAATCTACAGAGAGAGCAAAGAGTTAAAAATTCAGTATCCCAATTAAGATGTGTTGAAAGCCAGATGCATTTTTTAAAAATCACAAGTAAAAAAATCATAAATGATGGGGCTAGTCTAACTTTTATTGGGGGGGGGCACAATTCCAAAACCAGAGAACTGCCAATGTAACCCTAAATCATTGGCGCAAGGATTTACTCATGCAGAACAGAATTTCTCTCCTCTCTTCCTCCATACCACCCATGTGTCTTCTAAATCTGTTTTGGGGGTTCCCCCTCATGGGCGTAGGCAGGGGGGGCAGGAGGGGGCAGCTGCCCCCCCCTAGAAGCAAAAAAATTAATGTATTTTACAGACCATAACCAGCACTTTTCCCCTCCAAAAACTGAAGTGGAAAGGGCTTTGCTTTAGCAAGAGCAGCTAAGTCTCCGCTTGCTGGGGGGGGGGGGACACAGCAGTAACAAAAACACATCAAATAAATAAAGCAAAGTGGCTACCAGTAGTTAAGCAGTTAAGACAATGGAGCAGATATCCCCAGGAAAGATTCGATAGCTGACCATTTCACCCTATTTTTCTTAAATGGGAGTTGTTAATGAGCATTCAGGAGCATTAAGAGTTCTATTGGCGATTTAATGAGGGTGCAGACTCAGAGGATTCAATTTGACTAAGGTGGCTCTGCAAGGCTAAAAAGAAGTGAATAAGAAAGGGGGGAGGCTGTAGCTTTGACAGACACAGTGATGTTTATAAAAAGCATTGGTGTTCCAGTCTGCCCCTCCTCCTGCATCTGTATACTGTAAATCAGGGGTGGCCACCTCCCAAGAGACTCTGATCTACTCAGAGTTTAAAACTGGGGGTGATCTACCCCCTTTTGGGGGGTTCAGGTCAAAGCTGCTGAGTTTTTTTTAAAGGAAGGGAAGCCCTGTTTTTTGGGGTTTAGGTCAAACTTGTTGAGCTTCTTTTAGGAGGGAGGGAGGCCCATTTTTGTTTAGGGCTTCAGGTCATAGTTCAACTTTTTTGAGGGAGGAGGAAAATTTTGGGTGAGCTTTTTTTAGGGGTGCCAGTGACCTACCAGTGATCTACCACAGACATCCAGTGATCTACTGGTAGATCACAATCTACCTGTTGGACGTGCCTGCTGTAAATCAAGCAGAGAGAAAGCTGCTTACAAGGCTCCTGTACATGCAGAGTTCCAGCATCACAGTGTCACCCAGAGGCACCCACAAATATGAGTTATCCCTCTCTCTATTTCTTCCTTCCTTCCCTCCCTCTTCCATCCTTAATAAAATACGGGGGGGGCAGATAAGCCCCACATAGAAAGCCCATCAACATGGGGGGATGACTCTTTCAAATACGGTATTCACCAGTAATTGGGGGGGGGGAGAGGCACCTAGGCCTCTAGGAGTTGGCTGCTATGCCTAGGAGTAGGACAATTCAAGAAAGCAGAACGATGCATATGGTATGGTAATATATCAATAGAATCATAGAATTGTAGTCGGAAGGGACCACAAGGGTCATCTAGTCCAACCCCCTGCAATGCAGGATTTTTTTCCTAAGGTGGGGCTTGAACCATGGTTGAAATATTATGCTGATATGCAGCAACACCTCGGAGCCGTCGTGGCTGCGGCCGTGTCTTGCCTCGCCCTCGCCCGCCCTGCCACCCCCTCTCGCCTGCCCGACCCTCCTGTCCTCTCCAGCCAAGCAGGGTAGCTGCCAACGCTACCAGCCCCAGAAGCACAAGGTGGCCGCTGCTGCCGCTGCCACGATGTCATCAGGCCCGCTGGCCCTTTAGCCCCGCCCACTTCATGGCCTCTCCCCTTCCGTGCCTTGGCCCCGCCCCTGAACGACCATGGCTTGCCCCCCCCCCTAGTTTTGATCCTGGCTACGCCCCTGTTCCCCCTCAGTCCTCCATAGCAGATTTGGAGATGGCACTGGGCACACACAGCAGGAGGGGGAAAGACGTAAATTCCCTTGTGCAGGCATCCTTATACTAATGGGACGAGTGCCTTAAATACTTCTGCCCCAAAATGGCCCTCTCTTGTGTTGCCATCAATAAAACATGGACGTTGAAGGGAAAACAACACTAAAGAAAACAGGGCAAGCCTATCGAGCGTCTCCACCCCCATCGCTCTGCCCGGACACTGAGGTCCAGTACCAAGGGCCTTCTGGCGGTTCCCTCGTTGTGAGAAGCCAAGTTGCAGGGAACCAGGTAGAGAGCCTTCTCAGTGGTGGCGCCCGCCCTGTGGAACGCCCTCCCATCAGATGTCAAAGAGAAAAACAGCTACCAGATTTTTAGAAGACATCTGAAGGCAGCCTTGTTTAGGGAGGCTTTTAATGTTTAATAGATTATTTTATTTCATTTTTTCTGTTGGAAGCCACCCAGAGTGGCTGGGGAAACCCAACCAGATGGGTGGGGTATAAATAATAAATAATTATTATTATTATTATTATTATTATTATTATTATTATTATTATTATTATTATCAAGGAATAGCCATCTACCAGTTAGCCAGGAACAGTGCTTCACTGCTTTGCTACCCGGGATACATTACGCGGTCTGCCACTAACAAGGCAAATACGATTAATTCTAAAGCAGGTAAATTTGACATGTAGTTGACATCGCTCTATGTTCTGACTTCCTGGTTTCCATCAACATTCAGGGGGCCACGTTTTGTACCCACTGAAGTTTCCCCAAGTATCTTCAAAGGATATAAAACAGGTAGAAATACGGTGTGCAGATGGGGTTACTGCAACATTGTGCTGTGAGGATGAAAGAAATAGGGGTAGCATGTTTAAGGGGTCAATCCAAACCCTACTTACCTGGGAGTAATCCTCAGTGAATTCAGCAGGGCTTACGTCCAAGTACAGTAGATGTGGTTAGGATTGTCCTGCAGGGTGAGATCTCCTAGCTCTGTTGCAGAGAGTCCTGTGCTATGGGAGGATTATAAATTTGGCTCCTGTTTAGAAAGATGCTCCACTTTGCACCTAAGGACCACATCTTACACAACTTTTTTGAACTCTCACACCATCAAGTGAATCATTTACCATTGTCCCTTTGTAGATTAATGGAGTTGGTGTTTGGGATTATTACAAACAATGTGGCATTTGCTTATTTATTTATTTATCTTCAGGCAAACCACTGCCTGAAAACCACTTGTGCTTTTTCTTCGTCGGAACAAAGTGTGCTTAACATCCTAAAGTATAAATTCCTCAGTGAGGTGGGCCAAGATCCATGAGACAGACTCAATTGATAATTAAATTACTGGTCGTTAAATAGGTAAATACGTCAGTGGTTCATTAATAACTGTATTCTTCCATTCTCGTGAGCTTACAAGTCGGTTCACCAGAGATCGGGTATTTCTGGCTGTCCAATCCTGAATTGGTAACACTAATTGAAAACAAGCAGAAAATTGTTACAAGTAATGTCGTGGGACGAGATTCCCCCCTTTTAATATACCAAATGTACTAGACTAATAATAGCCCTCGAGATTTATAGACCTACATTTACCTATTGAAAGGTTATGTGGCTACAAGTTCTTTTAAAACAAAAACAAACAAAAATCGAGGTGACTGGGCTATGCAATGAGGGAAGCATTCAATATTGATAAATAATGTGCAGCAGTAGGGGAAGAGGAATTTGCTGTTGCAACTTAGGGAAAACGCAGTTGATTTAGCAAAAACATTAGCTTGGGGTGGATCACATTTCTGGGGGGGAAAAAGCCACATTCCACTGGTGGAAAGCTATCAATAGACCACAACTCTCGGGAGCAGATTTTTGTGTGGGGAGGGGCGGCTGTAGGAGGGAGGAAGAAGAGAAGTTTTGCATCATAGCTGCCAAGTTATCCCTTTTTTAAAGGGATTTTCCCTTATGCTGAATAGGCTTCCTCGCGTGAAAAGGGAAAACTTGGCAGCTATGTTTTGCATGTGCTACATAGAACCTAACCCTAATATTTATTCAATCAGGTGACATGTGTAATAGAAAGCAGGGTTGCCAACTGATTAAAGATTAATCAGATAGCTGCTCATTTCAAGCTGTACCATCACAGTTTATCACAATTAATTATAACTTTCTAATACGTGATTTAATATATTATCTGTCTATCTATCTATCTATCTATCTATCTATCTATCTATCTATCTATCTATACCTTCATGGACATAATGACAAACCCTCACTTCAGCATATCTACTTTTCAGAGGATAATGATGGAAGGAGAGTGTTCATCTGATGAGTGATATTCCCCCTAATAAAACCAGAGGCAAACTATCTTTAGAAAAGGAAACAATTTCAAATCCCATCAGTATTGTAGAAGTCATACTTGCATTCATTTGAATTCCAGTTTCCTACGGGCTTTATTCCTAAAAGAACTGAAAGGGAACCATTACAACCGTTAGCTCTGGATATAAATTAGAAACCCATATTTACATTTCTTTTCTCAACTCCGGCACAAGGTGAAGGAAGCGGGCACATTTGTGCTGCCTGTAAGATGGTGTGTCTTTCAGTCACAACACATTGATTAATCATGGCAAGACTTTAATCTGTGATTAAAGATTTAGTTGATTAATCACCCAGATTAAAACAGGAAGTTCTAATTGAAAGTAATGCCATGCATACTGTAACATTACAATGTATGGTCAAGATGCATAGATGTTATGTTCTGCGCCATCCGTATTGTCCTCTAACAATGGTGGAGGTGCCCCAAAGCATTTCCGCTTCATGCCGCTCCACATGTTGGGTGTAATATTGATAAACTGCTGTAGCATGCTCATTATCTCAGATATGTGCAAAGGGTTTATGCCAAAGCTACCACTACTGTGGGTATTTGTGCACGGGGAGAGGAGCACTTAAACTTCACAGGTGAGAATTGTGGTATTGCCACCAGGGAATTTTTTTCTCAAGCGGCCTTGCCCTCTGTGCATAATGGTGAGACCAGCCCTGAGATCATTAAAGAGGAGAGCACAGATGATTAAAATGCATGAACAACTCCTCCTCCTCCTCAAGACTTTTCAGTTCAGAGAGCAGAAAACTGGCGGATATATCACGCCACAAATTGTGCAGAAATGGAAAGGTGTTGTTTATTATTTTACTTGTTACAAGGAGCAAACCAGGAATCATGTTTAAAACAACATCAGCAAGAAGGAGCACTTTATCACGGAATGCACAGCTGACCCCCTATAGCACATTACGCCATGATGTGTTATAAAGGCCATCGTTCTATGCATCTTTCTTCCCAGGCTCTCCACACACCTCTTACTGACAGAAGCTGCGAGTTAACAGATTATTGTAGAATTGCTTTTTATGCCCCTCAAAACAACCAGTGCTGTGATTATCTGTGACAAGGTTGTTGACCTGTAGGTCTATCTCAACTAGTAAGACTATTTCATATGAGGTACCTGCTTCAACCTGATCTGAGCATCTAGAAGTGAAAGAGAATGTTGTTCTCTATTAGGGTTGCCAGCAACTTCTAATTTTTAAAGGATCAGCCATTCTTCCAGAGCGCCACGATTCGGCAGAATCTAAGTTGTGCCATCTGTTTGAGAATTCTACAGATCTGCAGATCACCTAACTTGTCAATGCTGAGAGAACATCACTAACTAACCTACACCAGACTTTTACCCCTTGACTTTCCTAAACTCATTCCCCAGATATACACATTATTCTATGATGTGACATTTAGTTATAATTTCAGTTTCTGTGATGGTGTATAACAGGGGTTCCCAACTTTTGGGAGCCTGGGGTCACATTTGGAAATCTAAGAAACTGTTTTGGGCATCACAAAATACCTATTTCAAAGAAGAAAAATAGGTGAATCTCAGAATAATGTCTCCAAATAAGTGGCAAAACACCACACTCCCAAAGTAAACAAACCACAGACCAAAAAACCCATAAAAGAACAGACAGCACTCCTTTCCTTGCAAATATGCAACCTCCTTTCAACTGAACAACTAAAATATTCCAAAACCCCTCAATAAGTTAAAAAAAGGGGGGCAAGAGGGCTTGGCAGGCACTAATGAGGAATGTCTGAAGGTGGGCTGAGCATTTACAGTGTAAGTTTGTAGCAAGAAAGTCACTATGATTCTCAGCACAGTCTCCACAAATTGTTCATTAAAACCATGGTTGTATAGGACATAAAGAGTAGAACTACATCTGGCATCATGTTATTTTTCATTTTTTATTTGTTCAGAGACACTTTTACATCTTGACAATAAAGCACTGTGGAGCAGTAAGCAACCCAGTGGCTAATACTGGTAAGGCAGAAGGCGGGCATGCCAATGGTGGGTGGAGCTAGCCAGAGCCAATGACAGGCAGAGCAAGTGATTATATTTTTCTCCCCATCCTCCTACACACTGAGTCCCACTAGGACAAAGTTGAGACTAAGGAGGAGGAAGCTGGCAACTAGTCCCACCCATAGCTGCCAAGTTTTCCCTTTTCTCGCGAGGAAGCCTATTCAGCATGAGGGAAAATCCCTTAAAAAAAGGGATAACTTGGCAGCTATGGTCCCACCCCCTGGACTGGTTGTAAGTAAAAAGTGGGGGTAAGGGCAGAGCAAGGTTATTTGCACAGTGCTCTGTTGGCCCCAACAGACCAGCCTTCACTGAAACTATAACTACGCATTGGAAGTTGGGAGGTCATATACTTTCTAAGTTATGGTTATATCTGAAAGGTAACTCCTTTTGTTTGTTGTCCTACGTGGAGCTTTAAGCCCGATCCAAAGCAAAAGACCCATAGCTCAATTTACAAATCCTAGACACCATGGAACTTATAAATAAAGGTTATTTCTTGTAGGCATCAAATATTTTCTGCCTTTTCCTGGTAAAATTCCCCAAGGCTACTAGTGAACTGCATTCACAAGGTGGCACTTAAAAGTTAATGGTCTATTGTCATATATGAAGGGGTTTGTTTTTCACATAGGATGCTCCTCAACCTCAGAATTCAGGTTTCAAAGTTTCCAGCAGTCCCTGAAGCACACTGAACTGTGTGACATCAGAGCAGCCAAGCCAATGGCAGCCAGAAGGCTCACAACTTGCTTGCCAATATGGGCTGTTGTAGAACATCTGAGTAGATCAACCAATGGCACCAGGGGAGCCACAGCAAGCAGGGAAAACAGAAGGAAATAAGGAACAACAGCAAGGGAAGACTCATGAGGACTGTTCAGGACCAGCGGAGAAAGTCTTAATGGTGTGGCCCTTCATATGGTAAGTGATTGGACCGTGAAGTCCCGTGTGGCATGTGGACGAAATGTTCCAACACGCTGCCAAGAAGACCAAAAAATAATTGAACTCCTATACTTTAGTCCATCTCACTCCTCCTCTACTGTCATTGCTACTGTCATACACCCATCTCCAGAACAGCATGGCTAGATCTAGGACAGATCCGGTGATTTGCCATGAAGAAAGAAGTAATGAAAGCACTCATTAGAGGGAACCCTATTAGACCAGGAAAGCTTTTAATCCCTGTCACACAGTGGTAAAATGTTGCCAGCCTGAAACTCTTAAATCAAAAGCACTTTCTGAGCGTAAAGAGGAGTGACTCCTTTCTGCAGCTTCCTTGGTACCATCCCTCTGCCATAATGCTGAGGCCTTTTGCTTTCTTTAAATGCAGGGGTCTAACTAATTACTGGCAGGAAGTGCTCTTTTTTATTTCATTGGTATGCAAATTAACAGAAGTAGAAAAATATTCTAAAGAAACTGTTACAATATCTGTCCGCAGCCTGATGGCCAATTAGAAAGTGGTATTGTATCAAGCCTTATGGCTGCAAACTGTTCTCACTTGAATGGCTTGAAGTTGAGTTTTCATGGGGGCTGTAGCTACTAGGCCTCTTAGAATGAGGGGAAAGGTATTTCAAGTGAGGAATTATAAATTAAGAAACATTTTCTGATTAAGCCGAAAAGAAACAAAGAAAGGAAAAAACTAACTTGGGGATTTGCCTGTTTTATACTTACCACCAGTAAGCTCTGCAAAACACACACACACCACTAAACAAAACACACACACATCCCACAAAAGTTTATTTGACCAATTCAGAAGTTAGGACCAGGATTGTGTGATACTTTTCACTTTATTCTGTGGACACATTTCAAATAAAGTTAGGGACACTGAAAAGCATCTGTGTCGTATATATTAATGGGATGAAAGTATACAGAATTTCCTCTGGAGGACTGCATCCAACATCTGGCTTTCCAGTGGTGTAAACAGTATAAAGAAAGCTTAAAGATTTTTATAATGGATGGTTGAAAAGGGCTATATACTGTGAATACAATATATTATTTTCATACAATTATTCAATACTTCCTGCTTCCACTTAAAAACTTGCAAGAACTCCCAATCTTGTGATATTTGGGTGCTTCCGCTTGCAGAGGACAGTGGGAAGCAGAGAAGCACAGGAGCAAGAGGAGGAATAATGAACAAGCAGCTTCTTGAGCCAATCAAAGGGAGGTGGGGAAAGAGTTTGAGGTGGTTTGTTTCCTTATAGTACCACAGTAATATATGCAAAAATATAATATTCTGGATGTATAATTTTTATGAAATACATTATTTGTGACATTTACCTTCCACAACTACCCATGGTTCCCTTTTTACAATCTGTTTTTGCTTTCTGCAGTGGTCAAACATGCATCTCTAGTGTTTACTAAATGTACCTGATGGGCTTCAGCTAGCCCACAAATGTTTATGCCACACCAGAATCAATTTTCTGTTCCTTATGGTGTCATAATGTTTTCAGTAATTTGTAATAACCTATGGTGGCACGACTAAAGAGTCGGACATGACTAAACAACAACAACAATGGTGGCATTCAAATAAGCTTTACTCAGAGCAGACTCATTGAAGTTAATGAACATGACTTAAGTTAGGTTCATGAGTTTCAATGGGTTTACTTTGAGTAAAACTTAGTTGAATGTCACCCAAAGCACAGTGGTACCTTGGTTTACGAACTTAACCCGTTCCGGGAGTTCATTCTTAAACCAAAGTGTTCTTAAACGAAGGCGTGCTTTCCCATAGCAGCGGGGGACTCAATTTACAAATGGAACACACTCAACAGGTAGCGAAACATGTTCTTATTCCAAGGCAAAGTTCACAAACGAAAACACCTACTTCCAGGTTTGCAGCGTTCTTAGTTATTCATAAACTAAGCTGTTCTTAAACCAAGGTACCACTAGATTCACTTAGGAATTCGAATTAGCAGGGTTTGCAAAAAACAGAATAAGGAATGTTTTACATTACCTAGAAACAGAGTTAGGAAGAGCAGAAACTCTTTTTTGCCATCTTTTCAGGGTTATTGGGGTAGGGTGGACACACTGCTGCCCAATACCAGGTGACAATAAAAGTAAATTTGTTCATAGATCTTTATCTATAGGCTTTTCTCTGTTCCAGTGGGAGTATTTTAAAATAGCTTTTTGTGTGAACCACACAGCCAAGTCATGGACCCCCTAATTTTGATATCTCTGTGGTAGCTTTTGGTACGTGAATGGTGTCACGGACTCCCGTGGTGGGTTATGCAGACCCCCTGGGGTCCCCGACCACCAATTGGGAACCACTGGTCTATGCTGACCGGTAGTGGCTTTCCAGGATTTCAGACAGGGCACATTCCCAGCTTTACCTGGTGATCTCAAGATTAAACCTGGGGCCTTTTGCATGCAAAACTGATGCTCTACCAACTGAGCTATGGCTCTGCCTTGTGGAGATGCATGCAGGTGTCCTTAAAGGATGGGTGTACTTTTGAAGATTCTGGGGGTTCCCTGGGGAGCGGGGTGGGGAGATCGCTCTCTGAATGAATGTTCATTGATGCTGAAGACTTATGTGCTCTATGTACGGATTAGCGGCGATGACAAAAGCAAAGCCCGGTTTGGCGCGCCCTGTTTCATTAACACGAAGGGATCGTGTAGATGCCTTGCCGTGAATAAGCCCGCTTGGGCTGTGATCTTACACAGGAAGCCCCATGGAGCGGATCAGTAAAGGTGTGGCCGTGGGATAGTTCTAAAATATACGGTGCCCCTCTCCAGTCCACGTCCCTCTACCAAATATGCCCAACGAAGTCTGTCCTAAACCTACTTACTTGGAAGTAAACCCCGCTGAAGCCAACGGGGCTTACTTCTGAGTAAGCGCGGCTGGGTGCACTGGAGAAGGCAAGCCGGGGCCAACGCGCCGGCGCACCTGCAACGCGGGTTGCACCGAGGCGCCGCGCGTAAAAGGGAGAAGAGAAGCCAAGCTGCAGCTGCCGCTTCGCCCGGGCCGGCTCTTCCTCCCTTCCGCGTCGGGGCGGAGAGCGAGCGAGCGGGAGGCGGAGCCGGGGAGGCCGCGCGTTGCTGCTGCCGCCGGCCTCCAGGAGGGGACCAACAAGGAGGAGGTGAGTTTCCCCCCACCTCTGGGTGGGGTGAAGAGCCAAGGCCGCGGCGCGAAGAGTCGAGCTGGGCGGGAAGGGGAAGGGCGCCGGGCGCGTTGGCCGCCTCGGCGCCGTAGCTCCACAGAGCAAGGCGGGCAGGCGAGAAGACCAGAGCAGCGGGCCCAGGGCGCGCGCAGGCCGACGGGCGGCGAGGCGCTCAAGCTGCAAAGAGCCGCCTTGGCGAGGCTGGCCGGGGAGGACGCGAGGGAGGGACGGGCTGGAGGCGGGGGCACGTTACTTGGGCGCTCCGCGTGAGAGGCGAGAGGCGGCCCCCTCGGCGCTGGCGAATATGCATATGAAAGGAGAGCGAGGGAAGGAGGCGGAGCGGGGGGAAACGCGAGTCTCCCCGGAGGCGCCTCTCCTCTGCCAAGACCTGCAGGGACCCCTGTCGTCGGGCCCAGTAGTTACTGGCTGGCCCAACATCCGAGGTCGACGGAGCGCCCGCCCGGGAGGCTTCCAAGCCAAGCTCCCTCCCCGAATAACCCCACTCCTCTGCCCCTTGCCGGGCGCTGCCTCTTCGTGGGCTTCGAGGCGCGGACGTTTGCATTCGGCGATGAAGCAGGCTTAAGTTGCAAGAAAGAAAAGAGCGTTCCGGAGCACGTGCAGAGTGCTTTCCCGTGTTAAGCACCAACACCCACATACTGCGATTTAGTAGCTTCTGGGTCAGAGGGGCGAGGCTTCCTGGCAAGCTCGAGGTTTAATCGCTCATTTTAGAAATAAAAAGCACTGCGAGGGGGTGGGCTTTGAAGGACAATAAACCTCCGCAGTGGAAAGCAGTGGTGAGTTTTTATGGGGAGGGAGAGTAGCTTGAGTGGGAGAGCACCTGCTTTGTATGAAGGGTCCACATAGACCCTCTTGCAGATCCATAGAGGGCTGGGCAGCTTCCAGCTTCTTAGGCCCCTAGTAGTAGTAGACATAATTATTATTATAGTAGTAATAATAATAATAATAATAAATAATAATAATAATAGGAGACACAAAAGTAAGTTTCCCAAAAGGAGTGAGTGGGTTATTTATATAATCAGCTAATCTGAAGACACACATTCATGGCTGTCCAATCTTGTGCTGTCAGAACTGATACATTTTTACTAAAATGACAAAATCTGTGTCCGTTGACAAACGCACATACACACACTTTACCAAATCACATCTCTTACTTGCTAAAAAAAAATCAGCTCTAAGCTGAGAGTGGGTGTCACATTTTAGTGTGATGTGCATAGTCGCAAAACTTCTCAAATGCCAAAAAATTAACAAGTGTCTAAATGTGAGTTCTCCTTTGAGCTTGAGGCCTAGACCAATGGCCCTCCTGGCTCACTCTCTGCTTGATTCTGGTCTAAAGTTCAACCCCAGGTATCTCCAGTTAGAAGGATCAGGTAGTAGTGGGTGATGAGTAAGACCCGAATAAGACTCTGAAAAGCAGGAGCCAGTCAAAGTGCTTGCTGAGCTTGAGAAATAGTCTGGG
This sequence comes from Zootoca vivipara, assembly GCF_965207765.1. Taxonomy (NCBI): domain Eukaryota; kingdom Metazoa; phylum Chordata; class Lepidosauria; order Squamata; family Lacertidae; genus Zootoca; species Zootoca vivipara. The sequence goes on from NC_142582.1 coordinate 35,230,504, forward strand.
ATGTTAAGGCAGCTTCCTGCTTACTGTTTATGTAGTAGAATAAATCAAACACTGCTGCCCCAACCTTTCTCATGCTGGGGTTCCTTAGGACATACAGTATTAAAGGGGCATTTGCTGAAGGTTTCTGTTTTCTAAATTTATGGAGATTCTCCTTTTACCAGTTAGTAGTAGGCAAAGATTCCTGTAGACAGAATGCAGAACCTCTGTAGACCAGCCCAAAATGGTGTCATAGAGTTGAATTCTAAAAGATTCCATTTCTTCAGGAACTGATTCATGAGACAAAACCTGGTCTGCTTGGGTATGGTGGTTGAATATTCAGCATTTTGCATGTAGCGGAGCAGAAATGTGATTGCTGGTTTGCAACTCAGCACAACAAAGTTGCTGATAGTGGAACTGGGAGGTGGGTAAAGTACACAGGCAACTTGCAAGTTTAAAGTTTGTTGGCACAGTCCCAGTGCCATTTTTCAGCAAATAGCAAATGCACAGACCCATTGATTCCATAGCCACAATATTCTACGTTGAGGCATCCTGATTCAGAGGTTTGAATGCTGCTTTCTTTCTTAAAGGCCCCACCCTCTCACTATATATAAGGGTCTGGTGACTTCTGTTTCAGTGTATCTGAAAAGTGTGCATGCACACGAAAGCTCATACCAATGACAAACTTAGTTGGTCTCTAAGGTGCTACTGGAAGGAATTTTTTTATTTTATGTAAATTTATGTGGATGCATGTTGTTGGGCAGGTAATAAATATTAGTGGGCCTTCAGAAATAGCTATTGTGTGTGTTACTTTGGAGAATATCCTGTTGTGTATCTTATGACACAAAGGAAATGGCATTCAGAGTGAGAACTAAGAGGTTGCTGACCCAAACGGAAATGGAACAGCAGTAGAAGCCCTGCTCATTTGACATAAGATGTATTCATGCCTAGGAGTAGGACTATAAACACACCTCCCATCCATGTACAGTATTCCTACACAACTATAACAGACCTATGCGTAGACCTGGGACAATACAAAATGCGTAGAGAGATCCCACATACATTCAAGTAGTGCAGGTGGAGGTTCTGTTCACAACTTGGGATGAATGAGGAGTTGCTTGAAAACCTCAAACGCAGAGGAACCCACCACTCCTCTAGGTAATTGGTGCCATTACTGAATTGCTATAAGTGTCAGGTTGTTTCTATTGATGCTTAACCAAAGCCCTACCCCCTTGTAACTCAAACCCCTGTAGATCTTGTTCTGCCGTCTGGAGCATCCGAGAACAAGGGCTTGCCCTCTTTTATTTGACAGCCTTCAGGTATTTGAGGAGTACTACCATGTCATTCCTCAGTCGTCTGCAGGCTATAATCATGTGCACATGGTTGTGCAACTGGACATAAATCAGCTAGCTTTGGCCATACAAGTAAAAAAAAAACCCTCTTAAAATGAATCCATATTGAGGGGAGTGTCTCTGTTTCAACTGAGTGATATTTGGCAAGTGTGCACAGATCTGTTAACACATAACACTGTGACAATGGGAATAGCAGACTGGAGGGAAATATTTGAGGTGTAAATATATGCACTTTCTTCAAGGGAAGAGGGGTGGCGTTTGGAAGTTTCTATCCTGCACATAAATAGTTCTTGGATGCTAACCACACATTGTTGGCTTCGATCTTAGCGCAGTGGTCAAGAATAAAGGAGAAGCAGATTGCAGCCTAGTGTATTTCAGTGGCTTGGTATAATTCAATAGAGCTGTTTTATTGGACTCTATTAACCTGGTTAACCTTAAGCCTTAGCCATGGCAGGAGTTTCATATAAGAACCCATATGTAAAGTGCAATATTGAATTTTAATTAGAGCTTTTAAGACATGAAGTGGAATGAATTCTACCCAATTCTTCCTCCTCACTTCTAATGTACATTTCTTCCCTTAGAAGCTTAGGCTTGATAAAATACTGTGTGGAGGGGAGAAAGTATATTTTCACGTGCCGGCATAATTTTAGCTAGTTTGGAAAAGCACAATGAGAACATTTCAATATGTTCCATTTCAGTTTGCGATTTAATCACAATTGTATGTTTACCAGTTTGGCACCCAGTCTGGACACCAATTGGTGTTGGTAAGGATTCTTGTGCAATTTTTAATTTTTACTCCCCCTAGAATTTTAAATATAAAACTTTTAATAACCTCTTGGGATTTAGAATAATGTACACACGTTAGCTAGAAGTCCCGTTTTAGAGTGCCTACTGAAAGTTTTATATACTTCAGAAAAATTGCTGTTCAGTGCAACCTGAGAATGATTGGTATGAGCTTAATTTTTAAAGTTTTTTTGTGTGCAAAAAAACCCTCTTAATTTTAAGAAGTTGACCGTGGCCTGAGCTGGAAACTTGAATTACAGTCCTAAACTGCTGCTGAATCAGTGCAATGTCGTATCCTATTCCTAGTAGGTATCCTGTGCTCTGCCAAGTTTTTAATTCTACTGTTTCATGTTTATGCTGCACATGGAAGGTGTCAGATCCCATGATGAGCATGGGAGTAGGCTTGGCACTGCTGTCACCGTTGCCACCCATGTCATGTTCCCCCTTACTACTTGCGTGTGACTTGCAGAAGACGTTTCTGCAACTGTTGTACAATTGCTCTTTCTCATCTCATTTGGTCTAACCCGAGGTACCACTGTATACTGTCCAGGAAAGCCTATTGAACAAGAACAATGTGTTTCTAGGAAAACAAGAAAAGCGACGAGATGTTTTCACGTGTGGGGGGGCCCTGTTATGAAATACAGTTCTTAGGCTGAAGTGTTGACTGCTCATGCTTTGCACCAGCAGCACAATGTCAAGATATATTGTATGCTGCTTCTGGGCTGATGTCTCTCCAGAGGACGTTTGAGTCAGGCACTTTCCTGTGGTTTTCGTGCCTCAGTTCATGCCCAAGCATACAGTTCAAAAAGATTTTGTTGCGTTTATTTGTGCATCTGCTGCCGAGAAGGGAGTTCAGAATACCACTGACTTCAGATCTTGGTAGTTTGCTAATAGAAAGTAAACAGACTTGCTTCTGTTTGGGCCCTGACAGATTTGAGACACAACAACTAGGCCACCTACTCCCCATGAACAGAAGAGCTGCCCACCTATAAATGTTATGTGGCTGAACTTTCAGAATTGCTGAGCTGTTGTTTATACACTGTTTCCAGCCTCTTCTGGAAACCTGTTGGAGCCTGGCATGATAGAAATGACTGGATGCTTAGCTGTTTTGAAGAGTATTTATGACAATGATGGATTTATTTGCCTTGAAGTATAATTTGTAATAGGCATACATAAATGAGACCGAAAGGAACTACCAGTAGGGAATTTACCTTGGGTGAAGATTTCATTTAAAATGTGGTGAATTAAATGTTTTAATTTTGTATTGCATCTTATCTAGTGAGATGTAATTTGTTTGCATACGTATGCAAAATCAAATACTACACATGCCCTAATGTCCTAATACTAGCAGCCTGATTTGAGATGTTTAATATGGACAAGATTGTTGTAAATGGACGCATAGGATTGGTTACGTAGTGGGTTACTACACATAATATTAAAGTGGTTATGCAGAATGGGAGTGACAGAATTGAAGTTGCAAGGGAGGAATAATAGAATTGTAGAGGTGGAAGGGATCCCAAGGGTCATCTAGTCCAACTCCCTGCAATGCAGGAATCTTCTGCCTAATTTGGGACTTGAACCCATGACCCTGCGATTAAGAGGCTCATGCTATGCCAACTGATCAAGCTCATTTGTAAGCCCTTGGGTGCATGCCATCAGGGGTCTTGGAGATTTGAATTCCTTTAAAGTAGCTTGGTGTTCTCTTACCACTTTCCCCCCATCTTTGGCTGTAGTTCCCTCCTTGCATCATTTATTGTGCTTTCACCAGCTTGGGCACCGCTTTTGTTTTGGATGAAGACAGAGGCAAAGCAGGTGCTGAGCAGTTCCACCTTCTCTCTGTCATCCAGTAACACTCCTCTGTCTTCTCCATGCAGAGGACTTACTACTTGCTTGTTCTTCCTTTTGCTTCAAACATAGCTGAAGAAACCTTTAAAAATTATTTTTAACCTCTCTTTCAAGCCTGAGCTCATTCTGAACTTTGGGATGCTTGACCTTCTCCCTGCAACTGTTGGTTACTCGTGCATCCTTTTCCTTTGTGATTCCCACTTTCTTCCATTTTTAAAAAATACACGCCCTTCTTAATCTCAGCTCATCTGTAAACTCCACACCAGTTTCCTTAGATGCCTCCTGCTTTTCTAGTTGGAATTTTCTGGTTTGGGGGTTTCAGTATTTCACCTATAAGAAACTCTCATCCTTCTTGGACTCCCCTCTCTTTGCATATTTCTGACCAAGGGATCTCACTTAGTAGTTCCTTCAGCTTTTTGAAATCTGCCGCCTTAAAGTCCAGAGTGCATGTCTGACTACACTCTCCCTTTCCTCTGTATCATGAAATCCAAGAGGGCATGATGATCACCTCTTCTCAAGGTTCCCAATATTTGCCCGGTACATGTCCAGGAATGAGACATCATCCTAATGCAGAGCTGTGGAGATATTTGCAGAGGACATTTGTTGCGTATTTCCCTAGTGGGTTCCACACCTGAATGTTAAGATAGGTTGGGGAAAACCGGCTCAGAGGGGTATTTGCAAAGGAGAATTCATAGGTGTGGTTTAAACCTCTCCTCCAGTTTGCTATGGGTTGGAACCACATGTTTTCCAAGATAGCATCTCACATTTAAACCTGAGTTTAGGACTGTCAGGAACCTGTGTCGTTGCCAGTGCAGTGCTTTCTGATACTTCAATTGATTTTCACCTTGAGGAGAAGTTGGTTCATTCTTTGGTTTCTAGATTCTTAACATGGAGGCCTCCAGAAACCACAATAAGACTGTGAATGCATTTATAACGCAGCTTTACTGCTATAAGTACAGAACTTTTAGTGTTGCCTTGGTAGATATGTCTCAAAAGTAAATGTCTTAAATATACACCTTAACCATATTGCTGTGGATGAGATGTGAAAATAAAAATAAATGTGTGAATATCCAACAGACTGACACGGATTGCTTTACATTTTCAACATTGCATCTTCTGACTGCTAGTCTGAAAAAAAGAGATTATATATACATTATGTATATATAACTTTGTACAAAGTTGTAAGCTAGGAAAGGGAGATACAAATCTTTTAGTTCGGGATCCTCTACTTTCTGAAGCTTTACGTTAACACACTGATGTAATTTGGAGGCGATGAACTGCTTCCAGAGGGTGAAAAGCTTGTAGAACTCCACCTTTTGTCTTCTTCTAACAAATGCCATAAGGGAGATCATTGTTTTGTTTTGTTTTTCCTAGGGAAGCGGAGTTTTTGAGGCAGTGATTTGCTCAAGGCCACCCAGAAAGTGTCTGAACTTGGCCCATCAACACAGTTTTCCAGGTCAAAGTCCAGTACGCTGTTTGGACCCCACCAAGGGCTCTATTGGAAGATTTAAAGCAACCTTGCTTTGCTGTTTTGACCCAACAACATGTAAAAATCTCTAAATTAATATCCTTCAACACTCTCTGTGGCTTGCAGGGTTTGTTATATATGGTTTATATGCTGTGGAGTTGGATGCCCCAAGGGGAAATCTTGGCCATATTTTGTGAATACAAAAGCTTGAGGTCTTTCTAATATAAACTTTCAGAAAATTTGCCTTTGACCTTGGTTGTCTACTGGACTGCAATTTAATACACAGTGACCTTCTCATTCCAACCTTGCGCATAGTTTAAGGTAAATCAGAGTTTTCCCAAATAAACAATTACATGATCTTTCAGCTTAACAAGAACAATTTCCTGTCTTGATCTTGCACTTAACCTCCCTCCTCCCCTTTAAAGGAACAAAATGCTTCTGTTGTCATAAATTCCTTTTGTTTTTGGATATGATTTATAGTTGCAGGGTTACATGGCCCTGATCATTGTTGCTGGCAATGCTTTAAAAATTAGTCTCACTTCTGCATAAAACTATTAGCTTTCTTTTAAAATTTAATCTTCAGGCTCCTTGTAAAACAGATGGCCGTGTTAGATGTTTAACTGCAAAAACTGCAAATTAGGAGACTATTTGAATGTTTGGTGTTCTCAGAACTGGACTGGACACATTTGTAATGGAGTTGTTTAGGATGGTTAAGAAATATAATCATTCACTCACTTTGAGATTGTGTGACCTTGGCAGCCAATTTACATGTGTCTGCCCTTGATTCCTTAATAGTTTGTGCTTAAAAACATCCTTAAAAATGTTAAAACAATGCACAATATTTTAGGAGGTCACAGTAGCCTCCAGGGTATTACGACCAGTGATAGGACATGCCATTTTGTACAGTATTGCAATCGTTGATGCTTCCTTAGTGCAGCAGGCAGACAGGCAAGCGCTGATGTTTTTAAGACTGGTATGTTTGTCAATCTTCATCACAGATTTATTGAACAAAGTGTTGAATGTTTCAGTGTATTTGAGGCTGTAAATCCCTTCTTCAGGGCAAACCTATTTGCCAAGTGTACCCAGAGTTGATTGTGAAGCTTTTCTATAAGCTGCCCTGAGAACATGGCTATCGGGTGGCCGAAAAAACCAAAACCAAATGCATTGGCCCTTTTCTTGGTTTAGATCAATATTCATATTTTCCAATTAGTATATTTCATAAAAACACATACTAATTGCTTGCTTTAATAATTAAAAACCTACCTGTTTGCAGCTAAATAGATTCTTTTATACCAGAAGGGTGCAGGATACGAAAGATACCTTTTGCCCCACAAATGGAGATGCGGCCAGGTTTGAGGGGACCCTGGGCATGTTGCCCTCAGCACCATGTTGCCCCCTGTGCCCCTCTGATGCTAATTTATTGATGCAGTCTAGCAGTAAATTAGAGGAGTGGGTAGAAGGATGAACCAAGTTCTTTCCTTGCCTCTGCTCCTTCTCCATTTGGCTCTCCTTCAACAGGCAGCCCATTAGCCTGTTTCTCCTCCTCTTTTCCTGGTGTTCTCCTTCCCTTAATTTCAGCGGTCTGGAACCAGCCAAAAGTAAAAGCATCTGGTTGTGTGGGTTTTTTTTTTTTGTATGGGGTGGTTGGGAATCAGCACAGCACTTGAACTTAATGGTTTATGTTGAGTTTCTTTGTTTGCCTCCGTGTATAGTTGTTTACGTGACCCTCTAAAATTGTTTTTTAGAGCCCTATAAGGAAATAATATGAAGATTACAGAGATCTAGATACAACTTTCGACAGGCAGATTTGTCGTGATGCTGACTCTCTGGCTTTAAATGTTTACTAACAGGCAGGAATAAAATATAGTTGCTTTAAAAAAACAATTGGAGGATTGTAGGGTGGAGATTTCCTTGGGACCTGAATTTGCAAATTGACACTATTCTGGCTAGAGCAGGACGGTTGGAAGTTAAGGTAGATCTGACATCACAGTGTTCTGAATGTGTTTTAATTCCACAGAGAAATCATATTGTGTTTTCCTTGGAACAAACAGTCCAAACTTCTATTGAAGGTTATGTTCATATGAAGTTTACTCCTTAGCAAGTACACACAGGATTTCAGCCAAAGCCTCTTAATGTAACTTCATATGAAGTTACATTAAGAGGCTTTGGCTGAAATCCTGTGTGCACTTACTAAAGAGTAAATCCCATTGAATTTTGTGAGAGCCTTGCTTCGGAGTAAACAGGCGTAGTCTTTGGCTGCATGTCTGTGCCTTTCTTTCTTTCTTTCTTTCTTTCTTTCTTAGAACTTTTAACTCTAGTTAAATGTTAAAACTGTATCCACTAAAACATGAAGTTCTGCTGCTATTAGTAGCCAAAGTTGGTCAGTATTATTATTATTTTAGCTTTTTGTTTCTTCTTATTAGCTACGGTACATTCCCAATAACTTTCATGCCATTTACGTCACTTTCCTGCTGATGATTTGCAGCAAGGGAGATGAAATGGGCAGCTGTTTTTATCAAAATCCAGTTATAATCCACCTTTGGGGGGGAAAAGGCAGAAAAGCAGGAATTTGTTTGTTTGTTTGTTTGGCCTGATTTTGAGTGTTTTTAGCTGCTAGGTTTGTTTTGAGTAAAAAATAAAAAAGGATTGCCTACTTGAAAATAAAATGGACTTTCTGCATTCCACTCTTATTTATTTATTTATTTCAATTCAATTATCGCCACTTTTAGGCTATGTTGGCACAGTGTCCTGGAAGTGTCACCAAGAAAAAATGTCAAGGGACATTGGTACTGTTGGGGTTGCTTCACATGAGGGCAGTGGTCTGCTTGATTTACCAGTTGAAAATCTAGACTTTCTGTTAATGAAACCGGCAGTGATGGATTTTAAATCACAAAAAACATTCCAAAGGGTGTTCCATTTCAAGTTTCTGAAGGCCACTGCCCATGTTACAGTTTAACGTTTCAGACTACCCTAATCTTTGTGTAGAAAAGAAGAGAGTAAATGCCATACTGTATTATACAACCCATGGCACAAGTAATTCTTTATGCCGTGATATTTTTTTTAATGCCAAATTCTCTAGTCTGGCATAGAACTGATACAAGAGGTATTGTAATGTGTATATTACATTTATTGTTATGTATATTTTGGCGTTTTCTAGTAGTTAACCAAAATCCTCACGGTCTCTTGTGAATGCCGGCACCTTTTGTATTTTTAACAAAATGGTGGTTGAGTCGTCCCCCGTTCCCAGAAGAGTGTTTATTCCTTAACTTGGCTATTTTTAACCACTTGCACGGTGTTCATCTTTTCTTCCCTGTCTAAATGGTTTAATGAGGGATTATCTTTTGTATACTTGTTAAAATGAATAATCAGTAGGAGAAAACATTGCAGAAATAAACAAGAAATGGTTGGAGTTTGCTCTGTTTAACTGAGACAAGTTATTTCATCCATCTTCAGTGTTCCTTAGCAACGCGGAGTAGTCTTACCCAGGGCACTTTCACATCTTTCTTCAAATATAGCTTTGGTAATGTTTTATATGACCTGAAGTTCGTCCATCTGTCCTGAAGCTCCCAATGTTTTTCCATTGCTTTCAATGATCAAATGATCTTACGTGCCTCCTTTCAGCTTAATAATGCACAAGTTGACGAGAGAATCATTTCACATGTCAGGTTTTTCAAGAGTTCTGGGAAATTACTTGCGGTTGTGTTTAGCAAAGCTAAAAGTTATTGAAAATGTGTTACAATTTCATAATGAAAGGAGTAAGAAAAAATATTAGCTTGGAAACAAGCTAAATATTTTCTGATAGCCCTAGCCTCAAGGGGGATTCTGGGATCGCTTGTAATAAAGGGATAATTTTGATATCTTTTGGTCAATGGACTAGGACTCTGTTTAGATAATAATTTTTTGAAAATGCAGGCTTTATGCAGATTGTTACATTATCAAATTGTCTGAGTGTCAACAGTGAGTTTATTTACAGCCAGTGCTTTCATTGTTTCTTCATAGATTTAGGAAACTTGTTCTCTTGCATATTCCTTCTTAACAGATCAAAGGATATCTAAACACCCGATAATCCTGCTTTCCTCTTCTTGCTTTACATTTTGCTAATGTTCGTAAAACTGATTCTGCTACTTGCACTTGTGGATCTCTGATTAGACTGTGGCTAAACTCTACTTATTTAACTGAATAATGAAGTTGTTGCTGGGGTGGGCATGATGTCACACAGATACTGCTTTACATGGTTCTCCAAGGTGGCCATATCAGCATAATGGCTACTGCCAATCTTCAAAACTAAGGTTGACGAAAAGAATATTTTCCAGTCTCTGTGACACACATAACTCCACCACGGGCATCAGTTTAAAGTGTCCTCCACTTGGCAGCCATTCTCTTACGGTAATATCTCCCCGTGGTCTATATGTGAAGCAGAATGAGATGATGAAGGTCCAAGGTCATAGGCACCAGCTCCAGGGTGGCGAGGCTCTTCGGACAATCTTTTTTTTGAGAGAGAGAGAGCCGACCCCCGCATTGTTGAGGCCAAACATGGAGCCAGGCGTGGAGCATCAGGACATCGCATCAGGCCCCCTCAGTATTCTTTGATGGCGCCTCTTTCCAAGGTGGTCTAAACCACTAATAGCTCAGAAGGTCGGTGGTTCGAATCCCTGCGACGGGGTGAGCTCCCGTTGCTCTGTCCCTTCTCCTGCCAACCTAGCAGTTTGAAAGCACGTCAAAGTGCAAGTAGATAAATAGGTACCGCTACAGCTCGAAGGTAAATGGCATTTCCGTGTGCTGCTCCGGTTCGCCAGAAGCGGCTTTGTCATGCTGTACGCCGGCTCCCTCGGCCAATAATGCAAGATGAGCGCCGCAACCCCAGAGTCTGTCACGACTGGACCTGATGGTCAGGGGTCCCTTTACCTTTATACTGTAGTTCTTAACTGTGTTGCAAAACTAACTTTTTTCATCATAATCAAGAAGAGCAATTTTCTGTCCTAGTCATTTTGTGTACTTGCTATGAAAGAGCAATATACAAGTTCTAACATAAAAATTTCAGGCTTCGACCACACAGCTCCCCCCCCCCCGAAAGTGATCCTATTTGACTTTGAGGGTAGTGTCATGATACGGAGTTTATATGGAAAAAAACATATCTGCGTATTTGTGTTCATGAGTTTCGAATTGAAGTATAGTTTTTTCTTTTTTTAAAAAAATAATTCCTGCTATAGAACCAAATGTTTAGCTTCCAGATTGATGCTGCTTTTGATTTGCAATGTCTATGGGAACCATTCACACCTAACTGTTTGAACCTGTCCACTTCCTCCTGCCTGTTGTCCAGCTAGCATCAAATCTCCATATAAGCGTTGCTTTCCTTAAGTGTAATATTTATTAGTTCGGATATATTGGCAAGGATGCCAAGAATCCTGCAATAAGCAAAGAAGGGATGCATATACTTCATGTCATTTCCAGATGTTTTTGTTAAATTTTAACCAGCTGTCTTTACCTGATTACAAATACGTGATTAAGTGGTGAAAGCACAACCCATTTTAAGCACCAGAGTGAAACTTGACTTAGGATTGGCTTGAGCATATGGTGGTACTACTAATTTTTCCTGGGGTTTCACATTTGCCCACTTCCAATTCCTGAAACTTCTGCTGATTATGGAATCCCCCCCAAAGGACTGCTGCAATCTTAGCAGTGTGGGAATAATGGGTTATGAGTGTGCCCCTTCCTGATCTCGGAAGCTAAGCAGAGTCAGGCCTGGTTGGTACTTGGGTGGTAGACTGACTGGGAATACTGGGAGCTGTAGGTTTGGGTCAGTCCAGATAGCTCTACTGGTTAGAGTGTGATGCTGATAAATGCCAAGGTTGCAGGTTTGATCCCCGTATGGGACAGCTGCATATTCCTGCATTGCAAGGGGGTTGACTAGATGATCCTGTGGGTCCCTTCCAACTCTACAATTCTATGATTTTATGAAAGGATGTTTGTGGGTAGGAAACCCTCACTTCCAGACAAGTTCAGTAATTGGCATCTCAATTTTCTGGCCTTAGAAACAAAGAGCTGATTCCTTCAAATTTTCCTCTTAGAAAGCTTTCTGTCCTTTACTGAGTTGCTTCTGTCAATCTTCACATAGCTGGATTAAGATGGGAAACCAGAGGCCTCTGTTTAGAAGGGAGATATGGAAAGAGCTGTGGGAAGGAAAAGGTGTTATTTGGAATGGAACCATACAGAACATTTCTTTCAGAAATTACTGTATTTCATGCACCAACTGATGTTAGACCTTGCTATTTTTTTATTCTGCAATGGGCATTGCTTTGCCTTTGCCTTTCATATAAGTAAATCCTGTATTTTATAATTAAATCTTTTAAGGCCAGGGAGTCATATTGTCTTAGCTGTTTAAACTTAAGGTATTTTGATAATGCCTTTATAGCTGCTGTTTCCAAATGTGGGCTTGAAATGTTAGCAGTAACACTAGGTTTATTTCCTACCTCAAGAAATGAAGGAATTCTCTGGCTGCTCCATTGTTCAAGACTGCTCAATCCAATCAAATTGAGTTACTAACTGTTGGCTAACTGAATGATCCTAAACACATTTACGTAGAAGTAAGCCTCGTTGAGTTTCTTTAGGAACACTGCCTGAATATGTCAAAGTTCCTCTTTGAAATTACGTCCAAATGTTTTTTAACGAAAACATGTAACTTATTACTTTCTGGCTTTTAAAGAATTCTGCATAATAAATTGGTGACCATACTGTGTATGCAGTTAACTCTGCTCTGATTGGGGGAGTGAGCTATATTATTCAATACCTTTATTTATTGTGGGGTTTGTGTTACTGTGGATTACTTTCTAACCCTCCTTGATTATTTAAAATAAGTAGTTCGTAACCTTTCAAAAAGTGATCCTATTTAATGTTTAAACGAGGCCAGTTACTTGTTTTTAGTAAGATATATATAGTGAGATCACAAAGCGAGGCATGTAGTGTAGGTTCCTTTTTGTTAATCTCTTATTTGTTATTTCTTTGTTATTTATTAAGTGAATTTATTTATACACTGCCCTTCAAGGTTTCCTAGGATGGCTTGCATTAAAACAACAGGATAACAATTCAAAATGCAACAATAATAATCCACAAGTGTCTTTGTGGCAGTGCATGGGATTCTGTTGGTACATTTGCACTCACTGAAGGGCTTTTGAGACAGTGGGTGGCTCTTGCTATAGCAGTGATGGCGAACCTATGACACGCGTGTCAGCACTGACACGCATAGCCATTTTCGGTGACACGCGGCCCTCCCCCTTTTCCTTTTTTTAAAAGGGGAAACAATTATACATTTTTGTTATTTAAACTACAAATATCGTGAAATTATGGGTTTTTTTTCTCGAAGTGACACACCACCCGAGTTATGCTCGGTTTTTTTGGCGAATTTTGACACACCAAGCTCAAAAGGTTGCCCATCACTGTGCTATAGGAAGAGAAAAGGAAGTTACTTTCCTGATTCACCCTTCCTCCTGTAGCTACCTAGTCCACTTTCTATCCTGCCTCCCAGCTCTCTGGAGCCGAGTTTTTTTTGGGGGGGGGGAGAGGGGGAATTGGCAAAAATCCCTCCCCTCCTTCCATTAGCAGAGGCACCCACTGGATCAAAAGCCCTCTCGTGAGCCTGAGAGCATCAGTTCATTTGCACCCAGCCAATCTATAAACATGGCTGATGGTGGAGAGAATGGCCATTTGAGAGAAGAGTGGATCGTACAGCAGATCTATTCCATCTCAGAAATCTTGCATCCTGATTTCAGCGACAGCGCCCTGAAGTAGGCAGACGGAGAAGGAGCGACTTCCTGAGGTCCCTTGTTCCTTGTGGACAAAGCTAGCCCTTTGTGGCTCCTCTCAGAACAACATTTTAGAAAAAGGAATAGGGAAAGTGTAAACAGGAGACTTTTGGCTTACAGGCCAAGGCACACACACGACACACAGGCCCCTGAGGCCTGCTTCATGCTAAGCAAAGTAACAGATCTTTGTTGCTAAAGGGATTAGGGCTGCAGGATTTCTGAGGCACCATTGAGGCATTCAGCGGGCCTGAAGCTGGGGCTTTGTCAAGAGAGACCTCTGTTATAGAACTTTTGCAATTTTAAGGAATCGGGCCGTGTGTCAACAACAGAAGCCACTTTTGCTGCACTGTAGCTCTGGCGGTCCCTGCAGAGAACAGGGGGTGACTTGCTGGGCGCCTGGGAGGGCAGAGTGCCAGCCAGACAAGGCCCAGTCGAAGGCTTGGTGCCCGCAGTGGTAATTTGGTCTCTTAGTTTTTCTTTATTTTTGATCTTTAACATTAATTCAACTCCAGAGTCCGATTCCTGATCTTTTTTGGGTTTTAGAAATATAGGCTATATAGGATTTTTGATAAAAATTTGACCCTATAAACATGGCGGATCGTCATGTTTGCTCAGCCAGTAATTAATATTAAGAATCGCTGTATTGATTTGCTTGAGGTATTGTGGAACTGCTACAGAGGGTCGGATTCCGATGTTGAAATGAGTTTTGCATTTTGAAAAACGTGTTAATAACTATTTTCAAGAGGCCTAAGTGGTGCTTGTTGTGGTACGTCAGCGGGGAGGAATCTGTGACCCTCCAAATGTTGGACCACAGCTTCCGTTATCTGTAGCACTGACTATGTTGACTGAGACTGATGGAAATTGCCCCCAAAATATATGGGGAACCACAGGTTCCCCACCATTGTGATATATGAAGCAGGAAGTGGGCCAATTTGGCCACCTGTTAATGAATCAGAATCAAAATGCCTTGTTGAGGGACGTATTCCAGGCTAAGCATCAAGGAACTTTTTTGTACATCACCCTGTCTGGTGGACTTCAATCTTGGCCATAGAGGTGTCTAAGGGTGCCATGTTGGAAACCCCAGCACTTTAGGAAGATTGATGCCCTAGGACAGGCACCCCCAAACTGCGGCCCTCCAGATGTTTTGGCTTACAACTCCCATGATCCCTAGCTAACAGGACCAGTGGTTGGTATAGTACTTCGTACTTCAATGTTATTTCTGTGAAGGGAGTAGGGGTCTTGTTTTCTTCTAGTGACCCACCCTGATGGATGTGTTTGGATAGGAACACATAGGATCTAGAGAGGGTAATTTTGAATATTAATTTATTGTTAAATTTCTGTCCTGCCCTTCCTCCCCGAGGAGCCCAGGGTATATTGCCCTGCATAATTCTGGCTGCATTCGTTACTTCTTTTTCCTAAGATTGTCACCCTAGAATTGCTGACAAGCAACCACCGCTACGGTTCAACATTGGATTACAATACATTCTAGCAGATTTTGCAAGAATGCCCTGGCAAAAAGAGTGATTTGCTTTTGCATGCTCAGTTACCATTTCTTCTTCTGGCTTTGAGGCAGATGCACATGTCCAGAACGGCACATATGTGAAAGCCACAGCCTTTTGCTGGCAATGTCAGTTTCTTCAACAATGCATAAGCTTCTGGGTTTTGGAAATGAAGCAAGAGACGTCAGTCGGCAATGGAGCTTAATAAATAAATATACAGGTCTGCTGTTTTTAATGATCAAAATATGATTTCCAGATTATTAATATTTTAATGGCCTAAATGCAATCTAGGGAATGTTATATTGCCAATTAATAATGTTCAAGTAATTGTTTCATCTGGAACACACATGCATTTCCTAATACACTTTTCTTTTCCCCTAACACAAGTTGCATTCCCCACCTCCACCCCCAGATCTCCAAAGGATGATGTTCCAAACCTTCCCCAAATAAAACAAAAA
Organism: Zootoca vivipara; assembly: GCF_965207765.1. Classification (NCBI taxonomy): domain Eukaryota; kingdom Metazoa; phylum Chordata; class Lepidosauria; order Squamata; family Lacertidae; genus Zootoca; species Zootoca vivipara. The sequence goes on from NC_142582.1 coordinate 35,245,684, forward strand.
TAGTTTCAAAGTTAGGCACAAAAGTGCTGCCAGTGGACAATACTGCTAATATTTATATGGTATTTCCCCTTGCGGTTCCCATCAATATTCTTCTTATACCAAATTTTCAGCTACCTTTAAATTTTTGATTTTTAAAAGTAGTTTTGACTATGTATGGACACCTATGGAAGGCAGCATTTCTCAAGGAAAGCTTGATTTTTTTATATAAACCCCCCCCCCCAACTACAGGTGTTTGTGGTTTGTCTGAATGTTTGCATTGCAATAATCCAATTCAGTAAATACACCCAGCATGAAATTTAACTGTGTTTTAATGTTGTGCTTAAACAAAGTTATTGACACGATTATCCACCTCATGGTGGATAATGCATACACATAAAGTTTCATTCCTTGAACATGGCAGAAAAAGTGTTGGGGGGAAATGGTGCCATTGGAGTTACATGGGAATTGATAGTGATTTGCGAAAATAAATAAAATAAAAGAGATAAATCTTATGCTAAAGATAATCCAGACTGTATTTTATGCTAAAGATAATCCAGACTGTATATGAGAGGTTCACTTAGATGAACTTTGCCCATTTGGGTATTTGCCTGGGCCCTTCAGTCCTTGGTTTCCAGCAAAGTGAAAGCTTACCATTTTGTGGGACATTTGAGATGAGGTAGAGCAGGCACTCCCAACCTTCGGCCCTCCAGATGTTTTGAACTACAATTCCCATCATCCCTGACCACTGGTCCTGTTAGCTAGGGATAATGGGAGTTGTAGGCCAAAACATCTGGATGGCCTCAGGTTGGGAATGCCTGAGGTAGAGGGAATCACTTTTTGACATGTGTATCTAATTTTGATTCTGTTCTGCTGATCTTAATTTGATTTTTGTCTGCTGTGTTAAGTTATTTTTATGACTGTTTTATTGTACTTGCGGGTTAAAAATAATACATTCTTGATAGTTCCTTTGTTAGCAGTTTTGGATGTTGTTGAAATGGAAGTGGACGGAAGTGTTCTTAAGCACAACAATCAATCCTATTTAGGTTGGGGAGCAGGGGACTCCAAAAACAACAAGCAACTCCCTCAACCAGCTAGCTACAACAAAAAAGCAAAAAACTAAAATTAAATAAAAACGAAAACTGGGAAAGCATGGGTAATGCTACACCCTTTATCTTTTCCTGCCGGTAGATAATAGTCCTTCACTGGAGGTTCTTAAGCAGAGGTTGGATGGCCATCTGTCATGGATGCTTTAGTGGTGATACCTGCATTGCTGGGGGTTGGACTAGATGACCCTTGGTGTCCCTTCCAACTTTGCGATTCTACAGTTCTAATATGCATGGCAGCACCTTGTTGGGCAGCAGCTGCTAGTGAATATTCTAAATTGAATGTATTCAGATTATCTTTTGTATTTGTACAGAACTCGGAATGTTTTGAATATGCATTTTCTGTAGTTTCTATGCTGGTTACTGCCTGAGGCAGGTCACCTGCTGCTCAGGTTGATCTTATTACAGCACTCCCGACTGAAGCAAAAGCCTGTGTGCGATTGTAGCTGAAAACGCTCCAAACCTGTCACTTAATCAGGTGCTGAAAACTTACGTGTTGATGTAGTCACAGAAAGAAATGGAAGATATGGATGAAGAGACCCAATTTCTTGACCATGAAATATGTACGGTACTTAAATTCTGAGCAACTTTTTAAAAAAGAGGTACCTTGCTCCTTTTTCTATATAGATCAGACTTTGGTAAGCTTGGCATTCCACCGTTCTGTGGTAGAGCGTGCTGCTGCCTGACTTCAGTGCTTGTCCGTATGAATAAAATCTCATATTATCATGTCTATAACTGAGCTTATTTATAAGGATGGTGTGCAGAGGAGTTGCTCTGAACGGATGCAGTGCGGTGGAACTGCTTAGTGTTAATCTAATGAACAGCATTTGTATGGGTGTGTTTCTGTCTAGCTAAATGCTGAAACAATCAATGTACCGGAACTTAGTATGTCTGTTTTAAAGCACTTGAGCCTGGATCCTAACTTTATTTTAATGAATGAAGCAGAGTGAAAAGTTCACACAACAGGGCTTTCTTTGCCATCCTATCTTCCAACAGCCTCTGTACTTCTGAGAATCTGTTCCTGGGGTTGAAGGACATTTGGGTGTGATGTTAGTGAGGGTGTGGGAGGGCTGCCAATAAAGGCACAAGTTGACACAATTTCCCCACTATTGTGAGTGGAAGAACAACTTCCATGCTCGGGTTTAGGACTGATGAGTAAAAATCAAAATTTTAAGTGAAATCGGTTCTGTTTCCTGTAGATGAAATTTGTTAAGCATATTGTATCTCTTTGCTGTTTGCAAGGCAGTGAGCTGATGACGTATTAGTAACTACTAGATGAAAGTTAAATAGTTTGCTGCCCCCCTGCTCCATAGTTTACCCTACTTAAATAGTTCAATATCTGTTGATTTAGAATCTTGTACAAATGAGCTTTTTGGAAATTTGAAAATGCTTCCTTTGTGCAAGCAGAATCCAACATAATGCTTTAAAGTGTCTAAGGTAAGGAGTTTCTGAATCATCTCGAAACATGTGGTTGCAACTTCTACAAGTACTTTCAAGATTGAAACTAGAACACAGGTTAGTGTTTCCATTTTCGTACCTGCAGTTTGCATCATCTCTAGAAAGAAAGCATTTACAGTCTATTTGTAAGGCGTATATTGAAAGCACATGCCTCAAATGTCATGCCACATGTCAGTTTAATTGAGGTATGGGAGAATCTTGACTTAACTTTTTTCTCCCCCACCTCTTAAGAGGTGCAACATTGGGTTTCCCCATTTCAAAGTAAAACAGCTGTAGAGCACATGCGGGTGCTTTTCTCTAGATGTTTGGGTGGGAGGGTTCTTGACATTTCAAATTAGTATTTCATTTCAGCAGTGTCTGCAGGAAATTTCTGTAAACGTTAATAGAGCAGATGTGGGTCATCAAAAATCTATCTTTCTGAATAAAAAATCTGACTAGTTCTGAATATCCTTTCATCACTGAACAAATTTTGAATGTGTTAAAGCAAAATGAAGTGCTGTCGGTTTTACTGCTGTAACCGGGGGTTCCATTGACATATAGGAGTGCTATGCATGCTCTATGTTTTAAGTTGTCCAGTTCATGGAGTTTCATTAGAATTGATGCCCCATTTAAGTAAACACCATGCAGGACCACACAGTGTTAGCAGGTGACTTGTGTGACAATATGAAATATTGAAAATTAACTCATAGAATCATAGAGTTGGAAGAGACCACAAGGGCCATCCAGTCCAACCCCCTGCCGAGCAGGAAACACCATCAAAGCATTCTTGACATATGCCTGTCAAGCCTCTGCTTAAAGACCTCCAAAGAAGGAGACTCCACCACACTCATTGGTAGCAAATTCCACTGTCGAACAGCTCTTACTGTCAGGAAGTTCTTCCTAATGTTTAGGTGGAATCTTCTTTCTTGTAGTTTGAATCCACTGCTCCGTGTCTGCCCCTTTGGAGCAGCAGAAAACAACCATTCTCCCCCCTCTATATATTTGAACATGGCTATCATATCACCCCTTAACCTTCTCTTCTCCAGGCTAAACATACCCAGCTCCCTAAGCCGTTCCTCATAAGGCATCGTTTCCAGGCCTTTGACCGTTTTGGTTGCCCTCTTCTGGACACGTTCCAGCTTGTCAGTATCCTTTTTGAACTGTGGTGCCCAGAACTGGACACAGTACTCGAGGTGAGGTCTGACCAGAGCAGAATACAGTGGTGCTATTACTTCCCTTGATCTAGATGCTATACTCCTATTGATGCAGTCCAGAATTGCATTGACTTTTTTAGCTGCTGCATCACACTGCTGACTCATATCAAGTTTGTGGTCTACCAAGACTCCTAGATCCTTTTCACATGTACTGCTCTCAAGCCAGGTGTCACCCATCCTGTATTTGTGCCTTTCATTTTTTTTTGCCCAAGTGTAGTACTTTACATTTCTCCTTGTTAAAATTCATCTTGTTTGCTTTGGCCCAGTTGTCTAATCTGTTAAGGTCATTTTGAAGTGTGATCCTGTCCTCTGGGGTATTAGCCACCTCTCCCAATTTGGTGTCATCTGCAAACATGCTCAGGATGCCCTCAAGCCCATCATCCAAGTCATTGATAAAGATGTTGAATAAGATTGGGCCCAAGACAGAACCCTGTGGCACCCCACTAGTCACTACTCTCCAGGATGAGGAGGAGCCATTGATGAGCACCTTCTGGGTTCGGTCAGTAAGCCAGCTAAATATCCACTGAATGGTAGCATTGTCTAGCCCGCATTTTACCAGCTTCTTTACAAGAATATCATGGGGCACCTTGTCAAAGGCCTTGCTGAAATCAAGATAGGCTACATCCACAGCGTTCCCTTCATCTACCAGGCTTGTAATTGTCAAAAAATGAGATCAGATTAGTCTGACAATGGTGTACAGCTGTCTAAAATTGACCTGATAGAGATATTGGGTTAAAGAAAAAGTAATGGGTGGCATCCAATGTTCCCACTCCAAATGCCAGTTCCAGCAGTGCCTTCAACAAACTCCATTGTGCTTTTACTTTTGTGAATAAAAGCTTATTGCAATTCGCATCTCGAGTCCTTTTCCTGACCTGTGGATGAAGCTGCATTCCTGACAGCCCCTTAACATTGTAGAGCAGAAGTATTGATTGGCACCCAATGTTCATACAGAAAGATCCCCCCCCAATCATCTATTTCTTAGATTTATATACCATTTTGTACTCTAAGGAGGTCAAGGTTCTACCCCCCCCCGTATATCTTCACAACAAACCTCTGAGGGGAGGTTGGGTTGAGTGTAGTTGTCCCAAAATCACCCAGTGAGCTTCAGGGTTGAGGGGAATTTGAACCCCCTTGTATTTATGACAGAGTTCAGAGAGAAAGAACTTTTTTCTTCCTGCCATTATGTTTGAGGAATGTGATAAAAGTCAGGGAAGTGTAATGAATGCTAATGGTAGATTAAAAATCAGCAAAACCTAGCAAGAAATTATTTTCATATATATAAAAGTATTTTGTAAGTATAAAGCAAGTGAATTGCCGTGTGTGTGTGTGTGAGAGAGAGAGAGACAGAGAGACTGAGGCTCTAAATAATGTTATTTGGAAAGTGCTAGCTCTTGCAACTGGTGTATATACCTTCCTTGACAAACTATTATCGTTAAACCTGTAGTTCTGACCAGCTTGTTCTTTGGTATTTAATACTAGCTGGTTTCCTTGTAAAAATCAAAACCCACAAATGCTTGATGAAGGGAGACTCACTGCTAGGATTCTAATAATACATTTTAAACAGGATTTTTTAAAAGTTCTAGTTATAGACCTGCACAAGGGATGTGGTTAGAATCCTGCACCTACTTAAGTGTGCATAGGTTTCAATCTTCATTGAGCTTTCATCAAGGTTTCAAGTACATATAAATAAACTTGGGGTAGCAGCTGCTGTGTTGAATTTCTATAATACACTGTAGATAAAGTATGGCTTGTGGCATTTTGATAATTTTAGAATGGATTGCCATGATGAAACAGAGCATGTAAATATCAACAACTGTATGGTTCTAATCTTGTTGAGAAATACATGTTGCATCTCATGCAGACTTAACTGCAGTGGAAGTCTTATCATTTTGTGTAATTATTCAGCAATCAGTTTCTGTATAACTTTGTATTTCCATACTGTTAATGAAAAAAATGTTTCTGTAAATATTTTTACAGAACACTGGGTGCCAAAGAAAAATGTTTTAATAGAAGTAATCATAAAGTAAATTGAATTTCTACCGTGGGATTGCATATTTGTTTCCTGGTATAGTTCTTAACAGGGACGCGGGTGGCGCTGTGGGTTAAACCACAGAGCCCTAGGGCTTGCTGATCAGAAGGTCAGCGGTTCGAATCCCTGCGACGGGGTGAGCTCCCGTTGCTCGGTCCCAGCTCCTGCCAGCCTAGCGGTTCGAAAGCACCTCAAAGTGCAAGTAGATAGGTACCGCTACAGAGGGAAGGTAAATGGCATTTCCGTGTGCTGCTCTGGTTTGCCAGAAGCGGCTTTGTCATGCTGGCCACCTGACCTGGAAGCTGTACGCCGGCTCCCTCGGCCAATAATGCAAGATGAACGCCGCAACCCCAGAGTCTGTCACGACTGGTCAGGTGTCCCTTTACCTTTATACTGTAGTTCTTAACTGTGTTGCAAAACGAAGTAAAGAATTAGTAACTTTTTTCATCATAATCAAGAAGAGCAATTTTCTGTCCTAGTCATAAAGTTTCAAATTGACAGCCTGAGAGAATATGAAATTTACCTCTATCGTCAAAGATGACAAAAACTGAGAACTCGTCATGTAGAATAGTTTTACTATATTTACCTTTATAGACAGGAAATATACACACTTCATTTATTTTCTCAGGTAGTGCGCAGGCCAGAGGCCACTTTGAACACTGGGGTAAAGCTGCTAGCATGTTTAAGGAAGTACTTGCTGTACTTCTGCATATTGTCCGAACTATAGTACAGTGCAGTACAGTGGTACCCTGGGTTACAGACGCTTCAGGTTACAGACTCGGCTAACCCAGAAATAGTACCTCGGGTTAAGAACTTTGCTTCAGGATGAGAACAGAAATCGATGTGTTAGGAAAAATCCGCACTAAAAATCCTGATGAATTTTCATGCATTCCCTCCACCCCCGAATTTTATTTGCAAATTGCTGCAAAGTGTAGATAACTAAATGTAAGCTTAGGGAAAATGAGAAACCGGAAAAAGCAAAAATGGCAGATCCTTCTGTCCTTCGTTTCAGTGTTGGTGCTCCTGGTGCAGTCATTTATATATTTAAAACACTTTAATCCTATACCAGTTGTTTCACAATATAAATATAACAGTAAAACAACACAGGGTGGGGAGAATCCTTTCTTTGCACAGTCAAGGAGGCAAGGAAGGGGGTGCACAAGTCTAGGATCTACTTCCAGTATCAAATCACATATAGGACTGAAGGAGTTGCCTTATACCAGGTCACACTATTTGAACCTGGGACCTTCTGCAGCTAGAGCATGGCCTCTGTGACCAGGTTATGGACTATGAGTGTGGGAGAGTGACCGAGACCTGTAGTTTTTATATTACTTCAAACAGTGTTCTTCACCACAGGAAAATCACCGCTTTTTCCCTTTTCGATTTGAGTAATACATCAACAGGTAATGGGTAAATGTTGACGCACAAGTGTGGGAACTAGAGGTAGAACTCTAGTTCTTTAATTTTCTTTAATTAGAATTAGTGTTTTTAGTGGGATTGCAGTAGTTTTGTACATAGGCTCGTTTTATGGCATCATATTTTCTCTCTCCAGCACACAAACACCATGTGTACAGTTTTAATGTCCACTGCACCTGGAAAGTAGGCTTTATAACTTCGCGGAAAGTCCCCCCAGCCTTTAATCAGCAGTTTTCCATATCTAAATCTGAAATACAGAGGCTGAAATCATTAGTCATTCAGTGAAGAAATGAATAATAGAAACTGCAAGAATAATGTGGAAGAAGTTTCATCTGATTGAGAAAGTAGGTGATGCCCAAATTTGTGTTGCTTCACTCTTTGTGAAGAAGCAGTTTCAATATCAGAATGAGGCCAGCCTTGCTGTGTCAAGATATAAGATATGTGTACAAAACAAAAAATTGGAGTATTTGATACCAAACTATGCAATCCTGTGCATAACCACCTACAACTAAGGCCCATTCAATACTGCTGGATGTCCAGTACATATGCCTAGGGTTGTGTACTAGTAACTTTCAGCTCTTGTTTTAATTGGAATAAGCAATTGGATGTTAGAAATCAAAGACTGGAACCCATTTGTTTATGTGTGTTCCTTTAAATTTGTGGAACTTGGATTCCTTTAATTGGCTCAAGGGATTTATACTGGGGGAAAGGCAAATAAAGAAAGTATAGCTAGTATTCTGGTGACTGAGAGGTGGTGAAGCTTGACTTCTGAAAAACTGAGAAGCCAGGTCTGCCCCTCTCTTGTTCATCATTGGGGTGATGAACATCTTTCTGCTTGCGGCTGAAGTTACTCTTGTTTCCCAACCTCCCCTTCACTCTCTCCAGGCCTTAATTGCACTTTTATTCATTCATTTAGAAAGGTGAAAAATTCCCCCTGTTAAGGTTTCCTCCATGTCCTGTGAGTTAAGAGTTAAAATTTGAAAGAAAAATGCCCTCTTAAAGGCTCATAAGATGTGCTTGTTAAGTCCTTGGAATAAAATACATCTTCCAGTATAATGGATAGTCAGATTATGAGAAGCCCACAGCAGGATATGGACAAAAAATAACCCTCCACTGCTTGTCACCCTGCAACTGATACTCAGAGGAATATTCCTTCTCAACCTGAAGGTTCTGTTTAGCTGATTTGCCTAATGCCTTTAGGCAGACCCCCATCCCAACAACCCAAACTAAGGAAATGTGTTTTTTGGGATTACTGAAAAAATTTGCGAAAATGTGGGTGGATTAGGTTCAGTGGTGATCTAGTTGACAAAGCAAGCACATCGATGCCCTGTTGAGCTTGCGTATAAGATCCTTGCAGACGGGAGATTTGAATTAATTGTGATCAATAGCCTAGAGTCCACTTAGATTCTCACTACTCTCATTGGTGCATTTTCCTGAGTCATAACAAAAGTTCTGTAATTGTCAGTGAGGGAAGATAACAGTGATTTGCTGTCCAAATCACAAGCTGTGTCATAACACTATAATAACACTATTTGCAGGTACAGTTTCAAAATGCTGTGGCATTTTTCTCACTTACGCCTTGAACTCGAGCTATTCCCCCCTCGTTTTAAAATATGACACCGTCTGCTCATTTCCCTTTTGAGCACCACGTCCCACCTTCGAACTCTGCAAATTAAGGATGCAGTCAAAAGTTCCATTCTATTTGGAATTTCATGAAGAAGAATTATAAATGCTGATCCTCAGTTGTATTAACAGCAGAACCCCTTTTAACCACGAAGTATCTAGGAATTGACTTATTACCAAAATAAAAACCATTGCACACCCCAGCTGCTTCTTCCCTTCTTAATTTCCAGCAATTAATTTATTGCCAAAATAAAAGCACTCCACACCCCAGCTTTTTCTCCCCAATTAATTTATTAGCCAAATAAAATCAGTGAACACCTCAGCTATTTCTCCCCTCTCAAAATCCAGCAATTCATTTATTAACAGGAAATCATTGCAACCCCCAGCCCTTTCTTCCCCTTCCCCTTCTTCGTTTCCAGTCCAGTAATTAATTTCCTATAACAAGTTTTATTTATAATTTCTATTGCTTTTTTTTTATTAGCGTGCTACATTTCTGACCCTATCAATGCTGGAGAGCCAAGCTGGAATAGTGGCTAGAGAGTTGGGCTTGGATGTGTTAAATTCAGGCGCAAATCCGAGCTTGGCTAGGGAGACTACTTGGATGGCCTTGGGCAAGCCATCTCTCAACGTGCAGCTTTGGCTGCCTCCACAACTTCACAGGCCTGTAGGCTGCTTCAATGAAACACTGAGCACCTTGGCAGATGGATGGAATACAAATACCATGAACCATAGCCACACTGTGAGGTGCTTTGGTGGTATGCAGGTCACTCAGTGGATGTCCAAGCAAAGGAGGATAGATTGTGCTGTATCAAGTTTTCAGTAATGAAAGCTTCTAGGGCTGGAAGCGAGGAACTGTTACGTGGTGTGTATTAAGACCAAGTGAAAGATGGCTACCATTTGTAAGTTGGTTCCTATCGTTCTTATTTGTGTGTTTGTTTGTTTGTTTATTTTTTAAAACCATCCTCCTGATAGTTGTTAACTCAATTTTAAGAACTTTCCAGTGGAAAGAAGTTGCTAGGGAGAAAAGTTAACTGTTAGCTAGCTTTTCCTATGCTATCTCTTATCTAGAAAGAGTTTTACATGTGCCTCCCAGCTAAGAGTGCAAAAACAGGTGGCTTCTGACCTAAGCTCTGAAACCACCCTCACAGTTTTACATGGTTCCAACCTGGCAAAGGTGTACAATCCAAAGGATAAAGAAACTTTTAAAAAAGAAAAATAAGGTGAAACGAGTAAAAAAAAAAAGCAAGCTCAAAATTGCAGAGATGGCCTGCCAAGCTCAAAAAGATTTTTTTTGCTGTTTTGCTGAACTCCACTGGGAAGTATGTAAGTTGCTCGTCGAAGGGCCACAGCCTACTCAGTTCATAAATCATTTGTCTTCAGTGTCATGCTTTCAGTTTTGTATCACTTTCCAAACAGCTTCCACATCCTACCAAAGAGATAACAGTATTGCATTAATTCCTCAGAGTGTGTGTAGATAAGCATGCACACATGTGCTTTCCTTTTGCAATTCTGTGCACTTGGAATTTTATGCAGATTGTGGAAGGAGGCGTAGAATTCCCCCCCCCCCCCAAATCTCTTACTTGTGTCTTGTGTTCATGAAAATCTGTTTTAAAACAGTACTTGCCAGGTATGTAAACGGCTCCTTTGTTCATGCAGTGGAGCACCTGTCTTCTTTCTACATGGTCACATGTCTATTCCTTATGTCTTCCATTTTCCTGCATAAAGGTTGCTCTGGTACTCCTTTCCCCATGATCACACACACTAAGGTAATAAAAATGAAATACAGGGTTTGGAATGAAATATCAATGCAAAAGAAGCCAGTTTTATTGACATACATAACTTGTGTTTTGTAGGCCGAAATCTTACATTTTAAAAATTAGTTTAAACATGCCTTAGTGTAGATTTGTTCTAATTACCTGGATTTTAGCATAGTAGAATTTACTTAGTTCGCAATGTTTTATGGAGAACAGTTGACTTGCAAATTGCTTTGATACCAGTGGCAGCCGGTGAGCAGTGCGGCTTCACAGCTATGTGAAGGCAGAACTGAGGGGGATCAGAGAGGCAAAATCAAGATTGTCTTGGAACATGGGTACAGAACTGGGTTTGGCTAGAGGGCCAGTTAGTTATTTCCACTACCTCTTGTGCATAAAGTTTGGCAGATGGGCGGGATCACCCACCTGCCCGTCATCCAGTGTCACAATGTTTGTTTGTTTGCTTGCTCTGCATACATCCTGAGAGTGCTTTGAAAAGTACTGTGCAAGACCCTCTTGAGAAGCCACAGCAAAACCTGACAATTGGTTGATTCTCGGGTATTGAGAAACCAGTTTCAAATTTTGCAAGGGGCTCTCTGCAATACCCAACAATCAGCTGCTAGCTCTCTTTGCATAGAGGGTTGCCAGAACAGTTGATCAGCAAATCCACTTTTTTTTTTAAATAAAAGAAAACTTTATTTCAATTCTATAAACAATACAAGATAAACAAATCAAAACAAATCAAATAAGCAATAAACAAATTAACGAAAAAGCAATAAACAAATTAACAAGATAACAAATTAACAAATAATAAAGAAATTAACATAATTTGACATAACTTAACGTAACTTAATCCAAACCATAACTCAAACCATAATTTCAAATTTCAAATAAGACTTAAATAAACTAATAAACTATTCAAGTTATACAACTTATGATAAAAGAACAAAAATAAAGCTAAGATATTTACATACAATACATAAAATATGCAAAAAAGAAAAGAAAAAAAGATCAGCAAATCCACTTTTGACCGAGCCAGATTTTTACCTGCTGCACACCTGATGATGCTAGGTCTTGTGGGCCAAATGGGGTAGCTTGGTGGGCTGGAGGTTCCCTGCCTCTTCCTTAGAATGAAGGGAATCTGGTTGACTTAGAATGAAGGGACTCCTCTGCCTTTGGTGACATATGGTTTTATTGACATATATATACAGATTATACATGAGATGGACAGGCTCACAGCATCAGCACGCCAACAGATACTGCTACCCCCTTAGATTTCTAGAGAGCTTTTCAGGGTCTTAGGGCCCAGCAAAATCAGGCCTGTTTGTGTTCCCAGCTAGGCTTAGGTCCAGTTTTGTGTTATACAGTGGTACCTCTGGTTAAGAACTTAATTCATTCTGGAGGTCTGCTCTTAACCTGAAACTGTTCTTAACCTGAGGTACCACTTTAGCTAATGGGGCCGCCGCTCAATTTCTGTTCTCATCCTGAAGCAAAGTTCTTAACCCGATGTACTATTTCTGGGTTAGCGGAGTCTGTAACCTGAAGCGTCTGTAACCTGAGGTACCACTGTACACATTGGAAGGACTTCACTGTTGCACTGACTGAGGTGATTGTTCCATCAGGACAAGCATTTCAGTTTCCAGATGGAACGATCAATTTCTCCTACTCCTATATGCTGTTCCTGGGGTTCTCCCCCCCCATACAGTCATATCTCGGTTTAAGTACGCTTCAGGTTGAGTACTCCACGGACCCGTCTGGAATGGATTAATCCACTTTCTATTACTTTCAATGGGACAGTTTGCTTCAGGTTAAGTACGCTTCAGTTTAAGTACAGACTTCCGGAACCAATTGTGTACTTAAACCGAGGTACCACTGTACAAATTTCAGAGAGTATGGAAAGGAGGAGAGGGGGGAAAGCCCCATTGTGCAAGTGGGACAATTAGCTGAATGCCGCCCATTTCAGTGAGTGAATCGGTATAAGCAAAACAGCTACTTCTCTCAGTGGCCCAACCACCCGCTTGCCTGGCTATCAGAACATGCTCTGCTTTGCAATCTGTAAGGCAGGGGAAGCTTAGCCCACCCAGCCCACATCTGATGCCATACATGACATCAGGTATGTGATGGGCAAGGGTGGGGCTTGGAAGAAACCACCAGGAGCCTAAAGCTACCCTGTGCGCTCCCAGCTCCCCATCAGCTGATGGGCCTTCAAACCCTCCTCCTTGACGTTTATCCTTAAAACCATAGAGATGTATGTTTTCAATGGAAGTGCACATTTTGATATGGAGCAGAATTCAGCCTTCAGGGTTACTGAAATTTTGCAAAATAAAATGGTTATATCCACTATAGGCATATGATAACTGCAAGGGCAATATTCTGTTAAGTAAAATATAAAGTTGCAGTTCTTTGCTACAGTGTTATGATTTTTAATGTTATGCTTTATTTCTGTTTGCAAAATACTAATGTTTTTGTTACAACACACACACACACACACACTACGTAGGATGAACACTACAATTTAATTCAACTTGTAGAAGTAATTTTGTTCACTATTCACTTGCAAAGCGTACACTGTATTCTCAACTGCTGCTTCTGTTTAGGAAACATCTTTTCAGAAGTTATAGTGCATTTCTCTTGGAATATAAAGTAGTTTCAGTATACTTAGATTGCTTTGGAGTAGATCAGCAAGTCGTTACAGCGAAAGCTTTCAAGAGGCAATACATTAGGAAAAAAGCAGCAGTAGAGATACCTGTAGAGAGCACCAGGCGTGCCCTAAAGCAATAGACAATAATTAGTTGCCTGATTCCCATGCAAACTCTCCCAAGTGTTGATGTTTATGAAATTCAGAGATCAGTGGAATATCGTCCTCAAACTCTGCCTGCTGAAGTTGTTTATGCCCATTCAATTTTTAATATACCTATAAGATGCTTTGATGAGGGCACTTAGCCCAGAGAGACTTGCATGCTTTATCACACCTCTAAGTGATTCCCACCCCCCCACCCCAATAAAAAAAAGTAAGAGGAGTTGATCAGAGCATTCAAAGTTCTGACTTGCACTTCAGAATTAATAACAACATATTAACAAAGTGTTTCCTAGGGTTTCATCTTCCAGTTTCGGTGATTGAGTATGATCTTTGCAGCTTCCAGTGTGGCTGGAGTATGAAGTTCCTGCTGTCAACAATATCTGCAGTGGTAATGGCTACCCACTGTTTGCGGATATCTGATTTGTTAATTATTAGGTTCCTGCTTCAGCTGAAGTAAGAAATCCTGGAGTCTTCCATGTGTCTTGACATCATATAGCAGGATACTATAATTTGTGTAATTTGTTCACTGTGGTTTGGTAAGGATACATTACTTGAAAATAGTCCTTGGATTTTTTTTAAAAAAAAGAGGCTATTTTTCTGTCTGTTCTGCAAACACGTTTATATTCTGGTTGTCCCTGTTTACATTCTCCTGTGGAGACTGTGGAACCAACTTTTCCTCAGTGTTGCAATATACAAAGACTCCTGGTATAGATGGCACTGGCAGGGACTGCTAATCAGAGTAGCAACCTGATTGCTGGTTTGTAGAGATGGCCACCATCTTGGATGGCTTTAAAAGAGGATTGGGCAACTTTGTAAAGCTATCAGTGGCTTCCAGCCATGATGGCTGCGTACAGCACTACAGTATTGAAGGGTTTCTCTGAATGCTGGTCGCTTGGAAACACAATTGGATACCGGACTCTTGAGCTCATGACCTGCTTGCAGATTTTCCATAGGCATCTGGTTGACCACGGTGAGAATGGGTTGCTGAACTAGCTGGACCTTTGGCCTGATCTAACAATGCTCTGTTTTTTTGGGAAGAGAGAAAAACCAACCACTGCTCCGTTGTGTATAAAATTGTAGGAGAGTTTCGCTTGGAGAATAAAGCCTCTGTGTTCTCTTTGCCCATTCCACATGTTCCAAAAGATTATTTAACCCCCATGGGCGGGGGAGAGACAATGTAGCCCTCCAGATGTTGGGACTTCCAGTTCCCAGCATGGTCTGTGGTCTGGGAAGGGAGTTGTAGTCCAACATCATCTGGAGAATCATAGGTTTCTCACGTGATGCAGCAGGGAGGGGAATTGGCTTTGGAGGAGGTCCATTTCCCAAAGTGCAATTCCTGTCTTCCTGCCTCCCTTCCAAAAATCATGACCCTCTAAAAATGCAACAGTGGGTTCTCTTGAATTAATGTCACTTTTACAGAACTGAGTTAGTGACTAGGTCTCGAAAAGCATCTAGGATACTAGCAATCCATTATGGAAAATGTTGCACCATTGTCAATTTTTTCTACATGTAGGCACTGATATTGCTCTTTTCCACAAGCGTGGAAGACACTGCACCAGGAAGCAGCTCTTCTCTATGGAGAATGGGATGCTGACTTGTGCAGAGATGCTCAGTCATATGACACACTCCACACATGACACACTGCAACATAAAGACTTGCCCACCTCACATCCATAATAATGATGGACATTTCTCATCTTCATTAAGGTACCGGTACCTTAGTTATCTTATTCTTTTGAAAAGTAACATTAGTTGGGGCATTAGATAGCCAGCAGATCTACTATGCAAAAGCTTAGGAGTTATTTATTTATTTATTTATTGAATTTGTAGAAGACCCCATAAAATAAATATATATATATTTATTGGAATGTTGCATCTTGCTCTGCGTCATACAATAAGGGTTTAGTGTCATCAAAAAGCTGTGGCTCCCTCCACCCCCCCCCCAAGTGTGCACGTGTTATTTTTGGTTTATTTTCTGTACCTATTGTGAACAGGCATAATCCGTGAAGAATTTTTTTAAAACAGATTTTGATAGTGGCATTGAACTAAGTAGCAAATGTTAACAACTGATGAATGATTTACATTTGTTCCAGCTGTGAACATGTCAGCTGTCCTTTGCTTTCTAATAATAGGTGTTTCTTGATTGTTTTTGTTTGATTTCCAAGTACACGTCATTTGTTAGCATTAAGCCCTCAACCGACATATCCTGTGTAAAACTGGTATGCTAAAGCATAAACTTGACAGTTACCTATTTACATAGAGAAATATTTTTTATTGGAGTTAGAGAAGCTGTACAAAAGCCTTTAGGGTTTTTAATTTCGTTTAATTAATACATTATTTTCCTTAAAAAAATCATTTCTCCCTCGCTGGAAAAAAACTTGTTGCCTGGTGATATGAAAGACTGATTGGTGTGTGTGCGTGTGTGTGTGCGACACACACACACACACACACCAATCTATCTTAATATTTTATTGCAGCAGTATAATGTGTTATAGAGGTGGACAAGGCTGCAGATTGAAATGTGGACCATCCAGATTGTTCCTTTCCCTAGACCATATGGTCTAGTTCTAAAAGCCTTTTGTACACTGTCTGTTCAGTTAATTGTAAACTCAGTCTTTAACATACCTAATAAAATATAAGTGGACAGATAGGCAAACTCTAGATATTCTTGGAGCACCCCAGGAATGTTAGCCATGGCAGTGTAAGAAATTTCCAGTCTCCTCATATTTGGTGAAGATTTATTGCCAGTGAACATCTTTGAATGTTGTTTTCTTCCTATACATGAATACAAACTTTCATGTTGTTTTTGATCACATACATTAGAAGCTCACATTTCTATGGGCAAGAGAGCCATCGTCTCAATGAAAAATGTGTAAGAAAGAGAGAGGCTTTAATATACTACAGAACATTTCAGCGCAGTGTTATTCCTCCAGCAGACAGCCCTCTGCCAGTGGGTGATGTATGGTAACAAGTAAGATTTATGACAGATGGATAGTAGGATTGCTAATACACCTACACAACTTCTAGCTTCTAGTGTTCTCTGTGCCTGATAGGTTTTGTCTTCACATCCTGTTCTTTTGTTGCCCTTTGCATGGTCTTAAGACTACGAGACTGAGCATCTTAATTTGCTTTGTTGCAGATGGCTTATTCTGCTCTTGAAATACTACCTGCTTGGAAATAACCTGTATTCACCATTGGCTAATTTATTAGTTCTGTAGCTTCTTAACTGCCAAGAACCCAAGGTTAGGAAAGGCTGCTGTACCATGGAGATGGCGAATGAATTTACAAAGTTGAGTACTACTGAGCACAGGGGGGAAGAAAGCAATTAAGCCACTCTAAAGCATGGTTTGCTGGTTTTGAAGCTGAAACCATGGTGTGGGTATGGTTAATACAAACTTCTGAGGTGAATTCTTCTTATAGGTCCCAATTTATGATTAATCGGGGCACAGAGAATTCCCTTTCTTGACAAACATTATTTCAACTTTTTTATTTATATAAGGGATTACCAAAAAGGCGCCCAAGGGCACCAGTGTGAGTGTCAGTACCTCCTATGGCAACTGCAAAAAGTCTCAGTAAATATCCTCTCAAAAATCCACAATGCTCAGTTTCTGTTTTTAGTGCTCAGCCTCTCCTACATAGAAGCTGCCTTAATGGTTTATGCCTGAATAGATTCCCATCTATTCTGAAAAGAGAAGCGGTGCACAGGGCTTCTCTCTGTGAGGGAGCACAGTAGTGAAAGATGTCGGTGCTTTTCCTCCCATTGATTGCAGGGAGAGCCTTTCTGCACCGTTCTGTGCTCTTTTAGATGTGGCATCCATTTTGTGCTATGCTCTCAATACAGCCATTTTGTGACTGCTGCCCACGGCACTCCCCGATGTGCCCTCTGGTTGAAAAAGGTTGGCGACCTGTGATTTGTATAGCATTGTCAGCATTCATGGAGCTTTGCTTAAGTATAAGAGGGCATTTCTGAGGGAAGGAATCTTGCTTCTCTGTTACGTTATGCCCCCTTGAAAAAGGGGAGAAGTGAGGAAATCATAAGGGGTCTGGGACCTTTGGATTGTATCAGAATTTGCAGCCTAGAATTGGTTTGGTTTTGCCCACTCTTTCCTAATGGACATTTATTTATTTATTTAATTAGATTTAGATAGTGCCATTCACCAAAAGATCTCAGGACAGTTCAGAAGATAAAAATCTGAGATAAAAGCACAAATAAATAGTTAAACAAGAACTAACAAAGCAATACCTCTCCCCCCCAACACATTTTGGATAGCATTGTTCTTCCCGGACACTGAGGTCCAATGCCGAGGGCCTTCTGGCGGTTCCCTCACTACGAGAAGCCAAGTTACAGGGAACCAGGCAGAGGGCCTTCTCGGTAGTGGCACCCGCCCTGTGGAACGCCCACCCACCAGATGTCAAAGAGAAAAACAACTACCAGACTTTTAGAAGACATCTCAAGGCAGCCCTCTTTAGAGAAGCTTTTAATGTTTAATAGATTGTTGCATTTTAATGTTCTGTTGGAAGCCACCCAGAGTGGCTGGGGAAACTCAGCCAGATGGGCGGGGTATAAATAATAAATTATTATTATTATTACTATTATTATTATTTAAAAGGCCATAGAATATGAATCAGCCTAAGACCTGGTTGCAGAGGAACGTTTTTGCCTGGCGCCTAAAGATATATAAGGAAGGTACCAGACAAACCTCCCTGTGGAGAGCATTTCACAAACGGAGAGCCACCGCAGAAAAGGTCCTTTCTTGTGTTGCCACCCTCTAGACCTCATGTGGAGGAGGCAAACGAAGGGCTTCAGATGGTGAACATAGAGTCTAGGTCAGTTTATATGGGGAGAGGCAGTCCTTGGGGTATTGTGCATGTAGCTGTCCTTGAGGTATTGCATGTGTAGTGATGACAAACTGTTCATGCATACCTCTCTTCTCTGGATCAAACAAAAATGCATTTTATTCCACTACTTTTGTTCCTGAAATGTCACTTTCGGAAGTTGTATAAAAATCTGAATACCAGATGCTGAGCATGCGAAATTGCAGTAATTTTTAAGCCATGCGCAAAACTTTACTGGTTTATAGCAACACCATTGATAAAACACCATTGAGAATGATTGGCTAGGTGAAAATACTCCTATGTGGAGTAAAGTTGCAACGTTCTCCCCACTTTCCTATTATTTTAACCTAGGTGAAAAAACATTTAATTGCTACTGTGGATACAGGTAGGTAGCCGTGTTGGTCTGGATCGAAGTAAAATAAAAAAATTCCTTCAGTAGCACCTTAAAGACCAACTAAGTTTTTATTTTGGTATGAGCTTTCGTGTGCATGCACACTTCTTCAGATACTACTGTGGATATTACCGTGTTTCCCCCTTTTTAAGACACCGTCTTATAACTTTTTTTCCTCAAAAAAACACAGGGTGGCTTACTTTCGGTGGGATGTCTTATTTTTTAATTACTGGTACGGTTTTTACGGCTCAGGGCGCTGGCTCAGGGCGCTGCTGTGCTCTCTTGAGTGCTCAGCACTGCAGCAGCCACCGGTTCCGGGCGGCGGGGCAGCAGGCGTCCTTGGCCAGGCCAGGCAGAGGCCACTGGCTCAGGCGCTCCCCCCGCCGCTGCAGGGTGCTCCAAGCTCCTTGGCTGGGCCAGGCAAGGAAGAAGCAGTGAGCCCAGCGGTGGTGGCAAGCGGTGGTGGCAAGCGGAGCACGGGGATGCAGCCAGCAAGGCGGGAGCGCGATCAGCTGTTAAGCAGAGCTCTTGGCCGCATGGAGTGACTCTGTGAGTGGAGGTGCCTGTGGGGGTTGGTTTCCATGACGCGGAAGTATGGCTTATTTTGGGGGTATGTCTTATATTTCTCAAATGCTTAAAAACCCTGCCATGGCTTACTTTATGACTATGTATTAAAAAGGGGGAAACAGGGTAGATATTGAAAAACATACGACAGCTGCAGCCTGTTTTTCATGTTATGCAAAGGAACACATTATCCATTTTTCCTCTAAAGTGAGTAACCCAAGTTTCAAAAGAGAAAAAGCACCTGTTAAGCATGAAAAGTGAGAAATGAGAGAAACACAATTTGCCTGCTTCTTTTGAAACTTCTGAGCTCATCAGAGGTGTACAGATTTCTTGTTTTCATGCTCCATGTGTTGGCAGCAAGTGCACTCAGGAATGGACATTTTTCAGCCAGAAAATATTGGAGGTCCACAGTCTTATGACATGTTATGCATGCCAGTAAAATTAGAGGCTTGTCACATGTGCAAGCACACATCTTGATTTTGGTATGATGTCACTCTGAATCACATATGTACGGTATCTGTGGGCAGAAATCCAGACCCTGTTTACTACTGATTCATAGAAACTGAAACTGAAGGAGCTGTGTGTATAACAATTTCAGTGTGCATGTGAGTGAGAAGATTCTCAGCAAGATTTACAACACCATTCTTGAATATACTTGGTTGGATCCAGCCTTAAACATGTTTCGAGTAGTGTCACTGATTTCAGAGGATCAGCTTGTGGTTAGTCTGAAGAGAGCTAAACCTAGGCCAGGCCAGGCCATTGCTTACCTCAATGCAGCACAGCACCAGAACATCAGTGGAAGAGCAAAGCTCTCCTGGAACCTGCACACTTCACACTAAACCATGGTTTAGCATGACATGGAAGTCAGGCCACTGTGACTCTTTTATACCTCAACACAATATTGTCAACACAATATTGTCAATGCAGATCAAACATTCGCCTCTTTTTAAAGCAAAGGGACTTGTGCTTTGGTAGTAGCTCATTATGAGTAACCAGGGAAGTGCACATTGCTTTGGGATAATCACATTTGCTTTGAAACATGGACTGGGTGGGTACAGTGATACCGTAGCCTTCTTGAACTCCTGATTTCAAGTGCCCAAGGATGGTTCCAGGTGATAGTTTTTAAGCAAAGGTTGCAATTTAACTTGTAGTTATTATTACTTCAACAATTCCATTAGGAAGTGTTTCATGATTAAAGATGCACATTTCTCTAATAGTGCACACTGGTTTCCAGTTCAAACGTACTTCTCAGCTAATACCTGTGACTGGCAAGCTCTGGGTAGGTTTCTGTTTTTTTCTAATGCATTGTGAGTATTTGCTCTCCATCAGGTTTTTGATTCCATCTAGCTCAATATTGTCTACTCTTGACTGGTGGTAGCAATCCAGGGTCTCTGGCAGAGCATCTTTCTTATCACTTACTACCTACTTGACCATGTTAGCCACAGATGCAAAGGGACCTCCTGCATTCAAAGCATGTATCCTGCCTCTGTACTACGGCTCATCTGTGTGTCTCAACTAGGTAATTCTAATTAGGAAGTTTTTGTTTATAATTATGTGTTCAGGACAAGTAAGACAAAATGGCGGAAACATTTTTATAAAAATTTCTCTCTCTCTCACTATTGGAGTTTTGTTTTTGTTTTGTTTTTTTAAAACCCAACAAACCCTAAAAGATGGTAGTGGCCAAGTTATTTTTTTCCAGCTGCATGATAAAAAATAGATTCACTTTACTTTGAAGTCCATTGTGGCTGAAGAATTCAATGCATTAAAAGAACTAAACTGAAAGATTGTGAGCTGAAAGGTAGCAAAACAAGAAATTCTCAACAAACATAACAGTGGCAGGAAGTGCCTTGAAAAAGGGAAGACACCCATCAGAAACAGATCAGGAATGAACTTGCTGGTTTCACCCCAAATCTGTGTTAGAATAACAGCAGAATTTGGAGCACTAAGGAAAAGCACTGTACAAATACAAGTTATTGTAAATGCCTATAAATGTGTTGAAATAATAGGGATAAGAATGTATGAAGTTTCTTCAAGGTCTTTTTAATGAAATCCTTTACTCCCAAGAAAATGCTAAATGTGTGGTACCAAAGCTTTGTGGTGGCTATTTTAAAATATAAAGGTTACAGGTAGGTAGCCGTGTTGGTCTGGATCGAAGTAAAATAAAAAAAATTCCTTCAGTAGCACCTTAAAGACCAACTAAGTTTTTATTTTGGTATGAGCTTTCGTGTGCATGCACACTTCTTCAGATACCAGATATGAGCTTTCGTGCATGCACACGAAAGCTCATACCAAAATAAAAACTTAGTTGGTCTTTAAGGTGCTACTGAAGGATTTTTTTTTATTTTACTTCGATCCAGACCAACACGGCTACCTACCTGTAACCAGAACTATGGAAGGCACCACATTGAGCCGCATGAAATGGAAGTCCATCAACCTCACCAAGAAAAGGTATCTGAAGAAGTGTGCATGCACACGAAAGCTCATACCAAAATAAAAACTTAGTTGGTCTTTAAGGTGCTACTGAAGGAATTTTTTTATTTTACTTAAAATATAAAGGGAATTGTACACTGTGTGCTAATTATCACCCAATTAAGAGGAAATAGCAGGTTACGAGATTCTGGAGGAAGATTATTGAAAACGTCTGTGAAATAGTTGAAATTTGGAAGGGTCATTATGGTTTTATGCTAGGCTGGAATACAGCAGATGCTACGTGTTGCTGTTTACACAAGTTATAGAAGGATTCAGAAATACTAGTTGTAGTTAGGTATGCTTTGTGCATCTGGAATTGATAGTTGCTTATGCATATGGAAACTAGTATGGTTGAGTGTGCAATGAGTGTGTATTGATTAGTAATCCAACAGTTTGCATTTTGAATGTGAGGCTGAGGAAGAAGCAGGGTGAAAAATGTGTGTAGCCAAAACTAGTCTAAAATGGCTTTTGAATGTTAAAAATGCAGGGATCATTTATTTTGATGCCTGTAACAGGCTCCTAAACTTAGTTAAATCTCCATTCGGGGGAAAGCTACACCTGCTGAATATCGGCCTCTTGCTGCTCTGAAAAGCACAGGAGCCTGCTGTATAGAACGTGTCCCCTGCATATGTGTGACCTGAGGCATCAATCTTTCTATATCAATGCTTTCCAAATATTTTTGGCCATGGACCAGTTGAAAATTGCTGAGGGTCTTGCGGGACCACTTAATGATATGTGAGTATGCTTGGGATTGTAGTTTTGCTAGGCACAACCCACCATTATGTCCACCTATTGTTAAGTGCCGGCTCCCTGTTGTCAGCTGCCCTGCCCCTGCCCTGCACTCCCCAGTGGGTACCAGTTGGTGTTAGTGAGCTCCTTGTCACCATGACAATATCTGGAGGGGACCGCTGGTGGGCCTACACCAGATCTTAGCGCAGTGCCTTCTTGTTTACAGCAGTCATTCATATGATAAGTGAAAGTATACAAAGAGAATATGACTATTTCTAATGTATGCACTCAAGATTATTGGGACTTGCTAATTAGTTTGAATCTGTAACAAAGGAACATTGACGATGTTAGAGTGAATATTAATAAGAACAGGGCTGATAATATCCTGAAGGTGACTTCATAAATGTATCTTCAGGATGAGTTTAGAATAGTTGAACAATCTTGTTCATGTCTACTCAGAAGTAAGCACCATTGAATTCAATAGGATTTTACTCCCATCTAAATGTGTATAGGATTTGCAACCTGATTATACATTTCAGTGGTAGCTTCTGAAGATGATATTAATCTTTGAGGTGTCCAGAATAATACAAAAAAGATAACATTGAATGAACTTAAAAATTTTTGTTAGAAAATGCCTATAAATCTGTAATTTGGATTTATTATGTTTGTTTCCTCCCTCCCAAAAGCCAGCATTTGGAAAAATGCCATGCCAATGTGATGAAGAGGACTAGGAATTGTAGCTGTTTGGCATTTTCACATTTGGCAGCATGTTAATTATTGTGTTTTTAATTTTGTACACGAAGAAATACATAACACTTGCTTACCTCAAAGGGATAATGTGAAGTTTTATAATGCTTGCAGAATTCCCTGGAGTCCCTGAGTGAAAGCAGACAACCAGACTGTTGTTGTTAATAATAAATAAATAAAAGGAAAAGATAGAATATGACAAGCAATAAAAATATATATTCTCTTCCTCCTCTCCAGATGAAAAAAGTGCATTTAGCAAAAAAATCAGTTCAAAGTTAGGTAGGCATTTGCTTATCAATCACCACATTTTTATATACCGTAATTGAAGAATTGCATGATACACACTAACCGTCCGCTTTTTTTCCACCAAAGATCCCGTGTTACATTTTAAGGCATAACAGTGGATCAATATTTTTATATAGCCTTAACAGTAATAGGAATTCCCTATTGTGTAGCCATAAAAACAATACATTTTTCTGTCTATAAACCTTGCCTGTCTGTTTCCAGCAGTGTCAAAGCGCTAATGCCTAGAGATGATGTGCTGGGGTAGTAAGTCAACAAGTTAAAAGTCCACCAAAGAGATGTCAAGTGCTTGTATGTGAATTATGGGTGCTGCATGAAACAGTAGTTCTATAAAAGGGCAGCCTGCTTCTTCATTTGGGAGAATGGGGTCTGTCCATTCTTGTACCCTGCCCCGTATTGCTTAGATTGCATCCGAAGTCTGTCTTCTTCTTTGAACCAGTAGCGAGTACAGTCAGTGCTTTTGTATATGAAAACAAAGTACTCTATGCAAGTTGGGAAGCATATGAGAGTGACAAAGGTGGCATGCACTGCCTGAGTTGGCCCTGTCTCTGTAAACTGTTAGATGCCCCTACACAGTCTTCAGTTGTTCATTCCCTGGCCTATTCATGCACACAGAGAAGCAGTAGGACCAGCCAGACCTCTAGCATCAAAAGTAGGACATTCGCGTGTTATAAAACCTATATAAAATGAAAACAAAATAAAAACTTAAACAGTTCATATAGGTCAATGGCAGTCAAATGCATTCCACCCACTGAAGGAGGCTATGTTATCTAAAGCACTAGAAGTTAAAGGCCAAAAGCCTGGCTGAAAACAACCATCATTTTTGCTTGGCGCCTAAAAGTAGCCAGTGATTGTGCATGTTGCGCCGCCTTGGGGAGATCACTCCATGGGCAGGGAGCCACCCCTGAAAAGCCCTTTTCTTGTGTTGCCACTATCTGCACCTTCTTTGGAGAAGGGTCACAGAGAAGGGCATCAGATGATGAATACAGAGTCCTATTGGTTCATATGGGGAAAGGTGTTTGCACTTTAGTAACTACAATATTTGACTTACTGAGGTCTTGAGCTGCATAAGGCTTCATGGGTCAAAACCAGCACTTTGAATTGAGCCCGGAAAACCCCTTTCTCTCTCAAAAAAGGGCGTGCTTCATTTATGTGTAGCATGTGTTGTGAGACATCATCATCATCATCGTCGTCAATAAAAATAATAAAAATAAAAATAAGCAGCAGCAACATTTAAAAAATATTTTGTTTGTTTGTATACAATGCAGATTTATTCACTTCGAACTCATATGATGTTGATTTTCAGCCCTAATAACAATCCAGTGTTGCCTCAGCATTGTCTTGGCTTTATTGTTTCTAGCTCAAGATCACCCTGGGGTGGGTAGAAGTTTGTAAATTCCCAGGTAAGTTGCAAGTACTTTTTTTTTTATTAAGCCCACATTTAGTGACAGCTAAATCCCTAAAAGTTGGCCTCATTTCCTGAGCTCCCCATGGCTTGAAAGTGCTGTGAGGCAGCAGTTGGCGAATTTTGATAAATGTTTCAGGCATGCCAGTGGACATTATTAGGTGTCGTCAGGCACCTGGCAAAATATTGTAAGGGCCTGCCGCGTGTCAGTGACGGTTGTAAATAAGCAGAGATGCATGACAGGTTCTACATTTAACGGCCAGAAAGCACACACCTTGGATGTGCTAATGCACAAGACATGGCAGAGTGCTTTAGCACATGGGGATTTGTGCACATCTTGACTGTCAAGCACACTTCCCGAAGTGGATTTTTCAAGTGACTATAAAATGACTTCTCAGGAAGCTCTATTTGTACATTGAGGGATGGTAAACATGATTCCCTCCAGCCAGCATGGTCAGTGGTTGTAGGTCACAATACCTGGAGGGACACCAATTTGGCTAGCCAAGGATGGTGGATTTTGGGGGGAAGGAGTAGCGCTCTGGTCTCTGAGATGGTTCCTTTAAGTAAAGAATGGTGGTGTCACAAAGCCTCGACTCTCCACTCTTAAGAATTGGGCTTCTAGCAAGTTATTAAATGACCATTATTATTTTTTTGCACATGTCTTTTTAGCTTTTGAGTTGGCTCCTTAATGCCATGATTCCACCTAGTTACTGGGCCCTAAAGCAGCATATTTTTACTCATGACCTATGTATATCCTTTTGAGCCTTCATCACGGTGTTTCTATCTGAATAGTGTTGGTGCAGGATAGAAAGGAGAAAAAGGGTCAATCAAGTCATTTATATATTTAATGCATGCACAGAGACACATCTAGATTTATAGTATAAATATAGATTAACAGACTGGATTATACCCTTCCCCCTTTTTGAACTCCTCAAAGGGTTAGATCCAGACTTTTGTTTTCTGCAAATGATGTGGCTCCTTCCATCCATGAAATGTGTTTGATCCAGGACTGGGAAAAGAGTGACTTTTACCAATTTATCTCCTCGCCCTCCCACAACCTGCCTCCTGTACTCCAAAAACCAGCTCTAAGAGTCTCCGAACCCTCCTAGGAGCAGATTTTCATAGACAAGCAGCAACCCCAGAATGAAACTCTGCTCAGGGGATGCTGCTGTTGGTCTTTTACTCATAGAGTAATCTATGAAGAAACCCTTACTTTCAGTTTTCTCAGCATAGGAATCCTCCTTTGGGATTTAAAACCTTACTGCTTTGCTGAAGCATGCTAGTTGTCCAATTATTGTAAAAAATGTTTTACACAGAAGGGTGAGAAGCAAATGCATAAAATACAACACCTGAGTAACAAAAGTCAGTTTTCTGTAAATCCAATATATTTGTGAAACTTCCTGAAGCAGGCCTAGCTTCTCTGCATTTCTTGAAATAACACCTTGTACCCCTTGCACAAGGTGTGTACCCTTGTACAATCTGTGTTTGCTTAATTTTCTCTGAGGAAATATCATTGACACATTGAGGCCCAATACGCTATTTTCTGCTGGTTTGTCATCACTGCAGATAGAGCTTGTGAAGTACATTGTGTATGGAAAATCGAAGGGAGTAAGAAAACGTTAAGTTTATCAGTAGGCCTTGTTATTGAGTATTAAGCTTGTTATAGTAGTCTTCACCCTTTGCATCTGCTTTGTTTTATCTTTAACTTGAATATTTATTTTTTTAAAAAAATGCAAAGGGTTTTATTTAAAAAAACAAAACAAAGTGTCTGTTCTGCCAAATCTTATCTGTGCCTTGATAACTTCCTTAATCTTCCATTGTGTAAAAGGTTTGCATCCACATCTGGGCATTTTCGCACATTTCAGAATTGTTTGCCCTGGAATGAACTTGGATGGACTGTAGGGGCTGATTCTTTTGAAAGCAGAAAACATGGGGTAAGATCCTTGGTATGTGTGTGTTTCTGGTTTAGCACATCACAGAGTTGGTCCTAGGAGTCTCTGCATTGAATTGATCTGAGACCTGTGCTGCTGTGTATGAAAGTAGTGCTAGAGGCTTGGTTGTGAATTATTTTGGCCGTGAACAGCATTATCTACTACTGCTGCTGCCCATTAATACTATTCCTGCAAGGAAGATGGAAGAAGGAGCAACTTCCTTTATATTGAGCTCCAGTAGGGGTGAATTCATAGACGCAACGTTTACCAAGAAGTGTTAGTGATAAGCTTCAATGCCTAAGGGACAAAATCCCTTCTAAAACAAACTTTGGCTTGGAGTTCAGGAACTATTGATCTGCCATACTGATAACTAACCAGAGGCACTTTAGTTCTAGCATCTGCCTTGGTTGGGATTGGTGAGAAGTGTACTAATTCTTCTTAAACTGACCAAGAATGTGCATAGGCACTTGGAGAGCTTTATGAGATGTCAGAAGGTTGGAGGGAGTAGTAAAAACAATGTTACTAAGGCAAAACGATGTTTCCATTCAGTGTATACTGTGCTTCTGTTACTACACTTATTTGCTTTATAGCCAAATAAATGTACTATATTTTTTGAAAAACGACAACTACACTAGCAAAACTTCCCAAGCTGTGACTGTACACATTACCAGCTTAAAATGCAGCTAGGTCATTCTTTTTCTCAGTTTGGATCAAATCTGGTTTGGGGGAAAAACACATCAAAAGTCTATATTTCAGGAACGAATGAATGGATACAAGATAGATTGTGACTACTGCCAGGTGCACACTGCTTGCCAAACCAGTAGTTGGAGCAATCTGGATGTGGAGTGTACAGAGCATCACTCACAGGAGTGTTTTAGGATGTTTTGGAAGTTGCACCTATTAATAGGCAGGCTCCACGTTCTGTGTTAGCTGGTTTCCACACCATCTTCAGATGTAGCGTCATGCATTGGGGTAGACTAGTCCCATATGATCTGTACCCTAGGTGATCTAATGAGGCCCTTTACTGCATTCCACCACTTGCAAAGGCCACATTAGATTTTATTTTCCATACAGCCTTCACACTCTGTCTTTCAGTTTTACTCTTTCTATCTAAACCTTTTGATGTTGTATTATTGCATGACTAATGTTGTTCAATTATATTGTTCTATTTATACAAACTGCTATGACACTTTGGGATGAACAGCAAAATAGAATCATAGAATCATAGAGTTGGAAGAGACCACAAGGGCCATCCAGTCCAACCCCCTGCCAAGCAGGAAACACCATCAAAGCATTCTTGACATATGCCTGTCAAGCCTCTGCTTAAAGACATCCAGAGAAGGAGACTCCACCACACTCCTTGGTAGCAAATTCCACTGCCGAACAGCTCTTACTGTCAGGAAGTTCTTCCTAATGTTTAGGTGGAATCTTCTTTCTTGAAGTTTGAATCCATTGCTCCGTGTCCGCTTCTCTGGAGCAGCAGAAAACAATCTTTCTCCCTCCTCCATATGACATCCTTTCATATATTTGAACATAGAACTATGTTCAAATATATTCATATATTTGAACATAGAACTATTTAAATAAGTAATAAATAGCAGATATTCATTTGTAAGATTCTAATATATGTATTAAATTAAGTAAATTGCAAATTTAATAGGGTATCAGAATGTTTTTGGTTTATGTAAGTTTCATGTTTATAAATAAGAAGTATATATTTTTGCTAGATTCCTGAAGAATGGTCTCAGCACATAAAAAGAAATAGCCTATAATGCAAAGTATTGTTTCTGATACGTAGTCTTTGTGTCCAGCAATCTTTGTTAATAAATTTCTCCACGCTTAAGGTTTGTTCAAGGAATAATTAGCACAATGCTATCTAGGTTGCTTTTGAAAGCTTGTCAAAATCATTGATTCAATCTTCTCTCTTTAACACGACCAGAAGTATACAGAGAGGGCTTTGTGTCATCTTTTGTCTAATATTTGAGTGATGATATTGCTCAGATCTTAGTTTCTCCTAAACAGGAAACACTATAATGTAGAAACTAGCCTGTGAATTTAAAAGAGTGTCATATTGGAATTTTTAGTTATATAATTGAATATAGATTTCTAATCTAATCTAGTCTCTTGATATATATATATTTGCTCTGAAAACTTTATACAGTCATACCTCATGCTGCGTCCGCTGTGGGTTGCGTTTTTCCAGGATACGAACCCGGCAGACCCGGAAGTGTTTACTTCCAGGTTGCGCGCATGCACAGAAGCGTTCTGTGTGCTTCGCACATGCGCAGACGTGCTCTATTGTGCTTTCATGCACGTGCAAAAATGCCACTTGGGTTGCGGAATTTTCGGGGTGCGAATGGCACCCCGGAATGGATCGGTCTTCTGGATATTTAGGTGCATAGGTCGCTTTGATCCTTCTTTAAAAGCCAATCTCAGTGATGAATTTTAAAATTAAGTGTACAATTCCAATTTCTATAGAATTTTTGAAAACCAGATAAAATTTGTGTCTTTCAAGGTAAGTCTGATGTGCAGTTATTAGATATTAGACGCAAGATACCCAACATTCATGATCCTATGTATGCTTACTTGTGTTCATTTACACAGGTAAATGTGTACAAGGTTATGCAGAAACTTAAACCCCATTCATATAAACATAACTGCTTATAAGCATGTACTAATGTGTCCCCTTGAATTCAATAGGACTGCCTTAGATCATACCAAACAAAATATTAACTGGAGCTGGCTAGAACTTAAGATCTAGTGGAAATGCTACAGGACACAGTTTTTCCATATGTCCAGGCCTAAATGTCTGGGATTATCAAATAGTAGGCTATTAAAACCAGACTGATTCTTTTTCTATAATAGGGAAGTAGCTAATAACATCTTCCCCTGTCATGTTTAAAATATCTCAGAGTGGTTATAGAACTAATAGGTGTGGTAATGGGAGATGTAACACTATTTTTAATCTAACCTCTTTCATCCAGTTAAATCTAATGTGAGCCACTGAGGTCATAGGAATTGATAATCTTGGACTATTAAGAGTTGAAAACAAGATTCTTTGAGATGCAAGCATGACCTGAATGAAATGTGGGCAAACATCTCATCAGCATTATAGTCACATGTGGAACCATAAATACCACTTTAATAATACTGTTTATTGACAAGTGGTTTCCAAAGCTTTGAAATCAAGCAGGACGTCTGAATCTTTCTTTTTATTTATTTTTAAAGGTGGTGACTTTGAATTTAGAATCCAAAGTATTTGATATAGATGCTGTACATGCTGAACTACACATGTTTAAAGCTGTGCTAATTTAGGATGACTGTACTGTCTGGTTTGTCAGTGGTTGCAGTACCACATAGTCTAACTACTTCAAATTCCTTAGTTTGGTAGCTACCTTAAAGGTTTTGGTGAATTAGGACTGCCTACACACCAACCTATTTGTAGTACAAAAGTGCAGTCTTTCCTGATTCCAGAATTGTTCATGCTTCTCCTCTACATGTTGCTATCAATGTAAATTGAGTCTAATTCCTGCCAACAACAAGGGTAGGTGTGGATGCTTAATGTGTTTTCAAAACCCTCCGCCTTGATTAGACTATCCATGCCTTTTCCTCCCTGCACATGCCTCAGGTGGATGAAGGAGGAAGCGGTGATTGAGATCTTAGTATATGCCCTCCCCCCAACATCTTGAGCAGGTGTGCATAAACCCTCAATTGCCAGGACTGCCTACATCTGTTTTCATTTGTTCTCAAATGGACATATTGTGGGGTAATGCAGAAAAATATTTTATTTTTGATATGAAATCAGTTTCTTCAGACGTGCTTTTCAGGAGAAGAAACAACAACATCTAGATTGTGTGTGTGTTGTGTAAAAAAAGAACTCAGTCTCCATTGATTCTAGAATAAAATGTGGTGTGTATGTAGCCTGAGACAGAGAGGGGTTCTGGCAGCCATGGATGTGCCTTGTTTTTGTTTGCTGAGCATGGCTGCTTCAACACAAAGATTGCTCTTGCAATTCTTTGAGCCTTGTTTTTGCTTTTCTGTGATGGCTACTTGCCTTGGGCTGAACTTGTCAACAGAGCTGACATTTAAGGCCATAGCTGCCAAGTCTCCTGTTTTCCCCGGGAAATCCCTGTTTTCCCAGCTGTTCCTAGCTGGGGAAAAAACGGATTTTTTTGTTTTTTCCCGGTTTATTCTGGCGCGGTGGCCATTTTGGAACTGGGCGGAGCATGCTCAGAAGCGACTTTTGATGCTGCTCTGCCCAGTTCCAAAATGGCTGCAGTGCGACTTCTGGCACGGCGGCCATCTTGGAACTGGGCAAAGCAGCATCAAAAGTCACTTCTGAGTATGCTCCGCCCAGTTCCAAAATGGCGGCAGCGCTACTTCTGGTCTGCTATTTCCGGCCCGGTCCCTTATTTCTCTGACAGCAACTTGGAAGGTATGTTTAAGGCTTATCTGTACAACTACTTGGAAAATTGTCAATGTGCATCTGGGACACCTCTGACCCATAATCAATATGCTGGAGACTTTTTCCTAGTTCTCTTGACTATTTGTATGGAAATGGCGGCTGCTGTGGTCCTTGCTGGAATAGCTACATGCGGGTCTGATGAGGGAGTATGGTAGTACCTACCTTTTCCTTCTGGATGTTCCCTCTCTCACCCCTGGTGTTTGAGCTAAATCACTGAACTAAGTGCATAGCCGACTTACAGTAGGTTGGGGATTTTACCAGTTGGATCCAGAGTTTTCATTAGTGGAATTGCCCTGGAGGGAACTGTAGGAAGGGAAATTGAAGAAAACAGCCTCTCTCCATGGCAGCTTCTACTAGAACTCAAGTCCTTCTACAGAAAGAAAGTGCATTTCTGTTTTGGGGCATTCTGAATCCAGCATCGAAAAGTGTCAATGGGAAAACTAGTGCTAATTTTTTTAAATGTTGTATATAATATACAGAGTATGTATACATATGTCTACCCAGAGAGAGGTGGGGAGGGGGAGAGAGAGAGAGAGAGAGAGAGAGAGATACTTTGGCTTGAAACCATTTTTTTTGCTTTCCCATAATTTGAAAACAAGTTTAATTTATGGCATGAAATTATAAAGGCCATTAGTGTCTTTGCATAGTTCAAAAAATTAAAGCAGCTGAGATATGGAGGTTTAAAATGTAGCTACTCTGCACGCACATTAACAACTTTTCTTTAAGGATTTATATCGCCATCTCTTCTGTTTCATGCATAGTGTAATACACAGATTTTATAGCATGTTACTTTTTAAATATGTAAAACTCCAGTAGGAGTCATTATGCCTTGTGCTATAAGGTGTCTGTAGATTAATGGTCACTGGGACATTTTTATATTATAACTTTCAATTTCCTGATGTTGCAGTTCAAGTGTGGTGTATACTGTCTGTGTGTGTGTGTCTGTGTGTGTGTGTGTCGATAGAAATGGTTCCTTTTTATACCATGTGTAGGCAAACTAAGGCCCATGGCCGGATCTGGCCCATTCACCGTCTCAATCTGGCCCACGGACGGTCCGGGAATCAGCATGATTTTACATGAGTAGAAAGTGTCCTTTTATTTAAAATGCATCTCTGGGTTATTTGTGGGGCCTGCCTGGTGTTTTTACATGAGTAGAATGTGTGCTTTTAGTTAAAATGCATCTCTGGTATATTTGTGGGGCATAGGAATTTGTTCATTTCCTCCCAAAAAATATAGTCGTCCCCCCCCCCCCCCCGCACAAGGTCTGAGGGACAGTGGACCGACCTCCTGCTGAAAAAGTTTGCAGACAGTCTGCATACAGTATGTTCATGTGAACCATTTTAATTTGGCTTCATTGTGTGCTTTCCATAGTACTATGTATACATTATGAAGCTGTACAGGAGTGAGACTGTGGCCGTGTGGCTGGCACAAGGCAAAACTTGCTGCCAATCCACTGGTTCCACTTAAAGACCTGCCCCTGCTGCCACCTCATCCCAGCCTTGTGTAGGAAAGCAGCAACAACTTTGGCATTGGGAGGGGAGCTCTGTGGCTCCACCCCACTGCAAATTCTGCCCCTGGAGAAACTGTGTCTGTCAAATACCTTCCTATGAAAAATGGGGTGAAATCTACCCTTTTCATTGCAGAAACAACACAGAAGCAGACCAACAATGCAATCCTCCTAATTGAGTGTGAGCTGCACAGTAGTATACGCTGTCCCCAAATTTCAGTCACTTAACCATTTACAGTTTTCTTTCTTGCGGGGGGTGGGGGGTGCCAGCGGCAAAAAAAAAAAACAATATTAACCACCCAATATGTCTTGATTTTTGCCACTTGGGTACATTTCCTCCAGTTAATGTGTTAACTAAATAAGGGGGAAATGCCCCATGCAGCAAGCACTTTTTTAAAAAATAAAAAATTTTCAAGCAAAAACTGACCCAGAGAAGCAGACAAGTGCACTTGTTTTGGCACATCACATGTTTCTTTATTCTACTATGCTAAGACACATTGTAAGTCATCTTAGTTGAGAAAACTACTTCAGAAATGTATGTATCTGTAAGTTTTTTGTTTTTTGTTTGCTTTTCCTGGTAGATTTGGTGTGCGCATAATGCTTATCCATGGTTTACTGGACCTAACGGTCAGGGATCCCTTTACCTTTTTTACACAAGCAAGAAAGAGTCCAAATGAAGTGTTGGGTTTCAGCATTCCCCCCCCCCCCCGATTCCTGCTGTGTTGTTTCACTTTCAAACAAGATGGCTACTGACCGATCTGAAGATTGCTGCTGCATTCTGGGAGTTGTAGTCCAATAACATCTGGAGGACCGCAGTCCCCTTGTTTGTTTGCTTTTCAGGGGTTCAGACGGTGTTTTTCTCAGTACTACCTGGAGGTGTCAGGAAGCAAATTTGGGCTGTTTTGCATGCAAAACATATACCACTGAGCATTGGCTTTTCCCCAGTTCTTCTTCAATCCCTCACAGAAGAACATGATGGTCACTCTAGATAATTTCCTCAAATTGTGAAGCCTAAGGTAATGAACTCGAACAGTTATCTTTCATGTAAGCTGAATTGCTTTTTAAACTAAATTGCAGTTTAAATGTTACTTACATTGTGTCAGTGCGTGGGAAAATATATATAATAACTGGAACTTGTTTAGAAAGACTGGTAAAAGTTTGCTGTTGGCTGTAATTTGTACATAACTTGCCCAGAAAGAAACTTTATCATTTTGTCAAAACAGTGTGATCTCCCCCACCCCCAATTTACTGTACCTATGCCACTATAGTCACCTTTGAACATGTATATAGCTGTTCAAAGTATATGCTCATTATACTTTTATTAGTCATATTTTACCACATTTGTTAAAATGCAGTTGTAGCGTTTATTAGCAGGGGTTTCCAGGAGAAATAACAAGCATGGTTGGTAACTGAAATTATTTTAGTAAACATTTTGGTGGGGTTTCCTTCCCCGTGGTTCTGTATTTAAAACTTAGTGAAGAGAAGAGGTGGCAAAAAAGAAAGCAAGTAACATGGTAATACTTATTTAATTTTGATTTGGCTGTATGTACACATACACTGTTTGTTTGTTTGTGTTTAGATATGTTTGTTCCTCTAAGTAGTGCAATGTGTATGTCATATCAACGAAAGGTTTGTGGCAGAGAGAGATGTTATGTTTTGTACCTTTTGTTGAGCAAATTTCCCTTGTGTGGGCCTTTAACCATCACTGGAACCATTCCTGA
The DNA here is from genome assembly GCF_965207765.1 of Zootoca vivipara. Taxonomy (NCBI): domain Eukaryota; kingdom Metazoa; phylum Chordata; class Lepidosauria; order Squamata; family Lacertidae; genus Zootoca; species Zootoca vivipara. Next base: position 35,280,104 of record NC_142582.1, read on the forward strand.
AACTCAATACTTTTGTTTCCTATAACCAAAGAAATTATCTACCTATGGAATATATTAACTGTTGCACCCTGTATTTTTCATGATTGCTAAAATGTTTTGTTGGAAGGACTTCTAAATACAATATGTAACTTACACTGCCCATTAGGTCACCATAGGGGGGCTAACTATGGCTCTGTGATTTGAGCTAGGTTGACATCTGTGAAACCACATTTATTAATGTACATATGAAAGAGTAAGTGCATTTTCTTTAATAAACCCTCAGCAAATTGAATGAGGTTTCTTGATTTTGTATGTATTCTTTTTTTAAAAAGACAAACAAACCAACAACTGCAATTTATTATTACTTGCCTAGCTCATGTGATCTGTGAAAGATGAAACCTTTTGCTATTTAATATTTTTTTGTAAGTTTCAGAGAAGAGTAGAAATTTAGAGTGATATGTATGAATGCAATGTTTTGGACAAGATATAGATGGAATACTAAAATAGAGCTTAGCGTTAGGTGCCTGAGCCAGCACGAGTCTCAGGCTCATGTTGTCTCCCATCCCAGAATTCTGAATCTGTAAGTGAAAATGCCTCTTGAACCCAAGCTCTAGTTTGCAAATACTGGGATACCATGTGCATTCTAGACATCTGTGAGGTTGCCAGTCATATTTGACATTTGAAAATCTTTGGTTCCTCAAAAGAGAAAGAAATCAAGGACACCTGATGGCTCAAAAAAATGAGCCATTAGTGACCTATGAAGTGTCCTTTATGTATTCTTTCCTGGTCCCTCCCTCTACACAGCTCATCTATACCTAATATTTATATTTTGTCATTTTCTTTTTACTACCTCCAGCGCTAGCAAAAACTGTTTCCAAGCTTACTGAAAATCTGCATGTTCAGAGCAGTATAAGGCAGGCATTGTGTTGATTTTATCAGGAGACTTTTATGTGCAGCATTTATGATTTATTTTTTAATTCCATTTCTGAGTTGCATTTCCCACTTACCAGGAGTGACCCAAGTGATAAACAATATATAATTGTTCTGGTGTAGAACCTAGCTTGCTTTTATTTGGTTCTGTCTCAAAAGTGTTGTGTACTTTGACTTTAGCTTAAAAATATATATATACTGGTCTGGAATAAGCCTTCGCCAACATTTTTTTGTCCTTTGCCTATTTTATTTTTATTTTTGATGTTGGAAATAGTGTCCATGATCAGAAGCAGATACACTGTTTAAGTATTGGAACAAAAGGTGGAAAAGTTTTCAAAGAACAAAATGCTGCTGCCTGTCTCCTATTCACTGAGGAGCTGACCTGTATTTGAATATCAAGGTTCTTAGCAATGTACCTTCTTGGGGGCTGGGGTGTGTGTGACTATGATGTAATGCAGAACAGTGAATTTTTCAAGCCGCACAGTGATGCACTCCTGAGAATGGAACCAAGCCATTAGTACATCACGGAGAATTACTGATTCCAAAGAGACACCCTTGAGAGAGGAAGTACTGTAATGAGAAAGCAGCAATGTTGTTCTAATATTTGTTGTTTCCTTTGAAATGGCTAAAATACCTGAAATGATTTATACCTAATTGAGCTTTGCATTCCATCTGATAGGGTAAATGTTCTCAGGCCATTTATCATCGGTGGCTTTTCAAGATCTCCTAGGAGTACGTGGTGTATATTTACCTTAACTTGGCTAGGTCAAGGGAAATAGCATTTTTAAAACAACAACACCGAAGCAAAACAAGAATAATACATGATACCCTATGAGGTTGTAGGAAAACTAGAAACGCAGGGCTGGCATGATTTACATACTTTCATCCTGCCCCCCTTGTTGCTAATAAAAATATGTCACATAACTAGTTAAAATGTGTGGATTAATACTACTACTACAACTAATAATAATAGTAATAATAATAATAATAATCTACAATATTAATTGGTACAAGTTTTAATTGCTCCTGAGAATGGGTGTGGCTTGCTGGTGGGGTGAGAAAATGTATGCTGGTGGGGTGAGAAAATGTATTTCTATCCAGTTCTGCTGTTAGTTGTGTCTGGGATTGAAAGAAATGTGGATCTAATCCAGGGGACTCCAAACTAAGGCCCAGGGGCCGGATGCGGCCCAATCACCTTCTAAATCCGGCCCGCGGACGGTCCGGGAATCAGCATGTTTTTACATGAGTAGAATGTGTCCTTTTATTTAAAATGCATCTCTGGGTTATTTGTGGGGCCTGCCTGATGTTTTTACATGAGTAGAATGTGTCCTTTTATTTAAAATGCACCTCTGGGTTATTTGTGGGGCATAGGAATTGGTTCATTTTTTTCTTTCAAAATATAGTCTGGCCCCCCCACAAGGTCTGAGGGACAGTGGACCGGCCCCCTGCTGAAAAAGATTGCTGACCCCTGATCTAATCCTTAATGTCCTGTTCTGAAACAACAGCCTGCATGTAAGAACAGAAACTGAGAAAACTTTCTAAATCAGCTTGTGATGTGGCGTGGCACAGTGTAGTGATCTGCTGTTCAAAAAGCGTGTATCGGGGTCAAGGCTGGCCTAGGACATTTTGCCACTTGTCCTGTACCCTGCTATATTTATATCCTGCATTTCCTCTAGGGAGGTCAAGGTGGCATACACCATTCTTTCCCTGCTTTATCCTCACAACAACTCTTTGAGAAAGGTTAGGTGGAGAGTGAGTGGCCCAAGACTACCTATCAGGCTTCATGGCACAATTGGGATCTGTATCTAGGTCTCTCCAAATCTAATTCAACATCACCATCGGCATCATAATTTTCTTTAGTGTTTGGTAGGGAACCTGTTCCGCTCTAGATGTTGTTGGACTGCAACTCCCATGATCCTTGACCACTGGTTACGCTGGCTGGGGCTGATGGGAGTTGGCTCTCTTAGCTTCTTGTCAATCAGATTAAGGTATGATTTACTACCTGAAAATAGTCAGTGATGCGTCATATACTCATTCTGCACAGGGCAGCATGTCCTCCTCTTTGGAAAAGGAGAGGATAATTCTGAATTAAAACAACAAGGGTATGTGCATGGACTACATGAGGATCATAAGCAAAATACACACACAATCATTTTTTGCCACTTAGCAGCATACAAACGTCTTCTCTAGCTTTTGAGCCTTTTTAGACTATTCTGCTCTCTCTTTTTTGGGGGGGATGTTGTGTTGTGTTTGTTTGTTTGTTTCTGCCTTGGTTTTGTATGTCAGCTGCCCTGTGGCTGAGAGTGTGAACAACCTTCTTAAAGTGTACAATATTGTTCTGTTCCAGCTAGTTTGATGTAATAATGTATTTTGCATCTCCTCTAGGGGCTGAAAATGTCACTTAGTTCTGCTCCCAGCCTTCTGTAGCTTTAAGTGTAGATGTCCTTGGGGTTGAAGACTCAGACTGGGTTTCCTTGGGCTGCCCCTAGTCAGATTTCTTTTAGTCATCTTTCCATATTGCCTTTAGTATGAAAGATTATTTTGGTTGAACTGTGCTTGAAATGTCTTCCAGTTTTTTATGTACCATCAGTCACAGGGCAATCTGTATTAGAAAACAAATGTGCGATATTTTGTAGAAACAGCTAACACCAACATTAAAATAAATATATATTTTAAAATAATCTGCTAAGTTAAAAGCCTAAACATTTTCAAGCACATGCCTGTATGACTGAACTGTTAATTGTAACCTAAATTTTAATGGAATGTGACTTTGATTAATAGATACTCTCCTTTTTCCATGCTTGCAATTTTAATTAGTCTTTTTTAAGTTAAACTTATTAATGAAACAAAAAGATTGAATCCCTTTAAAATTGAGCTCACTGGCTGAGCTCTTGTAATGTGGTTCTGCTTTTATCATGATCCTATATGACACATTTTTAAATGAAATAATTATAATGTAGGCTTTATTAATATGGTTTTTATTTTTTTGTAGGATCCTGGGCAACTTTGGAAACATATAGGAGAATGAGTGTTTTGCTGATTGAAGCTTTTTATGGAGGTTCACACAGGCAGCTAGTGGATCTCCTACAAGAAGAAATAGAAGACTGTGTCCTATTTACTCTCCCTGCAAAGAAATGGCATTGGAGAGCAAGGACTGCAGCACTCTACTTCATGCAAACTGTGCCAGCCAGCATGGACTACAGGTAAGGCGAGCTATGGATACCTTCGTAACTCCAGATCTTGAATTTACGTATTTACTCATATACAGTTCCGCAACCTTTCTGTAGAACTGAGATCACCCAAGGAAGGTGCCTTAGATACATGAGAACGTTTCCACTTTAAATCCCAGGCATTTCCAGTTGGTCAGAGCCAACTGTGTTCTACAGACAGTGATGTGAGTGAACAGATGCCCTTGTGAGTGGTCATGTGCCATGATCAAACCGGTGCCACCATGCCGTAAAGACATAGGTCTGCATACAATTATGTACACATGGGGTGAGATCCAAAAAGCTACTTTCAAGGATGCCCATTGGTGTGGGATGTAAAAACAAAACAAAACTCTGCAGTCAAGTCTCATGCTCATATCACAGTGTACTCTTGAAAAGGTAGATGAGTTGCTTTCCAGAAACACACACCAAAAGTTCTGCATGCCCAAGGCAGCTAACTGCTTGGTTCTTTGAACACTGGCTGTACGTGTAGTCTGCCTAGTGACAGACATGGATCAAAGAGCACCCCCGGACTGCGTAACTGCTTGTCCAGAGGAAGTGCAACCCTGTCCAGAATAGGCAATGGACCTGTCTCCTGGGCACAGGGACCACTCGCCTATCACTCTTTCAACAAGAAGTTCAGGGCATCACAACAGCTTGTTTTATTCTGACAGAATGCTGTGAGGTGGGCTAGGCTTCAAATGAATGACTTCCATAAAGCCCAACGATTAGCCAGGTCTTCTCAGTTCAAAACTAGCATTCTCTCTGCAACACAACACTGGCTTTGGGCAGTCTTGTAAGTAGCACAGGAAGCCTTTTAGCAAGCTGGGAAATTGTTTCTTGTTCATTGGGAACCTAGTCACCGAGCAAGCTAATAAATAGTCATGGTTTTCAACCCTGAATTTATTTGGCTTTTCTAAGCCCCTAATAGGGAGCAAAAAAATTAAATATGTAAGGACGGACTCTTTCTCAATTGTCTTTCCTCACACTTGGATTTGTTTATTCTCCAGATAATTTCCACATCTAAGGGATAAGAACAGTTTCAATAGATTGACAGCATTTGGTGTGATTGGTTTTTTCAGACCCAAACTTCCCCAGTGGACGTAAGCAACCAGCTCCAAGAGCTGAGTCGTGTGAATCTAAGTTTGATTTTATGCTACGTTGAAGTATTTGCTGTGCATTTTGACCATGTGGAATAAGACCATTTTTAAACATTTAAAATAAAGCCCTTTAAATATATTTTATTTTCTCTCTGGCTTTTCCTTAGTTTTTCTCTGCTTCTTCTTATTGCATCTAAGCTGCCAGTCTGGAACAACTTTTCAGAGGGGGGAAATTGTTCTGCCTGAGGTGATTGAATATGGGTTTTGCTTTGCTCGACTTCGAAACAATCCTATTTTGTAGGAGTATGTATGACAAACTATTATGTAAATTTTTTTTCTACATCACAACCACATCCTCCAACGCATTGCAATGTTATCTCAGCTCCTTCAAGGTCAGCAGCCCAAGCTGTCCAGCGCTTGCCGTATTAAGCTAATCAGACATAACTCATAGCCATAGACTTCATTAGTTTAACGTACAGTTACATTGACCTGAGATAACTGAATTCCAATTTGTCAAATAACCTACATTTTAACAGAAAGTACTAGAAGCTTAAAAACTGATTCAAAGTTAGCAAATCTGTCATGTACTTATGTGTAATGTAACCTTCATAAACACCAACTAAATCTACGCTTAACCAATACAGCATAATGAGGAGGTGATGGCCCTGCTGTTGCTATTGGTATCTGATCAGAGAGAAAATAATTCAGAGAGTTTTATATAGGTAGGTGCAGGTTCAATAGGAATGTACGTCGCTGGTAATCCAGCCAAAATTAAGCAATTGAAAGTCCCATTGATTTCAGTGAGAGAATTAAGCATATGCTGTTAATATTAATATTCTAGTGCTGCTACTAATGATGAGGGTGTCAAAGGAGGGCATTGGTAGCAATTGATAAAAAACTAAATTGCACTCTGCTCTCAATTTTGGGGTTGCTTCTGAAAGTAGCCTTACTCGTGTCATAATGCCATGTGTTTTTCTCTGCTGCTACCAATCTCATGCCTCTGCTCTGTGCATGGGGGGGGGGCAAGGATGGTTGTGACATTGGGGCAGGGCCAGCAACAGTTCCACATCCCTTTCTATGCATGGAATTCTATTCATGCATATGACACATGCAGGGGGCACCTCTATATTTCTGCTGTCCTCTCCCATGCACAAAAAAGTCAATGTAAGTTGTTCCCATCTAGTGCAAGAGCTTTTTATCCTTGCAGAGTTCAAAGAGTTCCGCTGTGGGGTCTTCCTGATTTTTCCTTCCATGCAATAGAAATGAAGCAATCAGAGAAGTAATTTTACCAGTCTTTCCCCCCTCCTGCTTCATCATGGCACCTGTCTGCAAACAAAGGACATAAGAGGAGGAAGGAAGGAATGAAAGCAGGAGCTGGTTTTTTTTTGCAATTAGTGACACTGGGCAATTAAGACTAGCTGAAATTAATTGGTTAATAATTTGTCAGCGGAAGAATGGGGGATTTTCAGATTGTGGTAGAGAAATTGCGGTGTACAAAGTCCTTATTCCAAAGGGAACTCCTACATTTTAGTTGGGTCTCATGAATGAGCTAGAATGGATGATGAACATCCATAGCTAATGCCAAGGCTTTTTGCAAACAGAAGGAGTGTTATGGGTTAGGGTAATGATGAAAAATAGATACTGCAGTTTCTTTTAATATAGAGCCATGTGTCCTGATTATCTGAAAATAAGCTGAACCTATGAATAATATAGAAATAAAATAAATACAAGACACTTTTAAGAGGATAAACTATACTAATTAAAAATCATAAATGTAGAAATACTGAATCATAACATGCAATTTCATTATACTATAGTGCTAGCAATGTAAATACCAATATATATGAAACAAGGCACACATAATGCATTTGAATAAAACAAAACAATTCTTCCGATTCTCTAAAAACCTAAAATGGAGGAAGCAGATGTGCTGGAAAAGAAAACCACAAAGCTTTTATTTTCTTATTAGGGCAGGTTTTTTGAAAAATCAGCAAAACCTTTATGCATTAGTGATGACTATAAATCTACAAGTGCTCTGAGTAGCATGATCAGAATACTATTACTGCTTTTGTTAATCAGCAAGTGATATATACATTTTTCACATGGTTGTTGGTGTCATTATGTTCAGAGTCCTGGTCTGCCATGTAACAGAAGGATCTCATCAGTTTGCAGTCGTCTCCGTGTGTTTATATAATTTGATGCTAATAGGAATTGGTGGACACTGGCTCTAGAACTTAATAAGGCAATATTATTAACTAATATTTCTCCATCCAGAATGAATTATGCTGAGAAATGAAATCTGGAGAAGTCACCCTTGGCTGTTATGACAAAGCGTGTTCTCTTCATGGAGAGCACGTGTTGCAGTGGGGGCAAAAAAGACATCCCTCTGTTGCTGGGCGGGTTAGTTTGGATGGCTACGAATCTTATTGGGCACTCCTTGGTCGCTGGGGAGAATTTGATGTTGCAATTTATGATTCATGGCCAAGGGGCTATTTATTCCCTGTGTGCAGCGTTGAGCTGCCTCTTTTCGCTGCATGCATCAGATCACCCTCCCACCCTCCCACCCTCCCTATATTTAGGGCTGTTCGTGTTGACCTTGCTATGCTTTGGGGCAGGGGCCTGGTAGGAATTTTTCCGTTTGGCTGATTGGCCGGTGTCATTTGGTTTTTTGCCTACTGTGTAGCAAAATTGTCACAACTTGTAAAGTTGCGGTTAGGCATTGGTTAAATTTGGTTGGTGGAGGGGGTATGGTTGGCTGTGCCTGCCCCTCCAATGCTGCTGCTGCAAGGGTATTCCGTTAAAGGAATCCAGGGGCTCGCCATGCTCTTGTCCGAACCCCTGGCAAGGGCTAGGGCCACACAAGAGCCCCTGGGAGCATTTGGGGAGAGGTGAGGGCCTGGCACCCAACTCTATTCTCTCCCCAAAATGTTTCCCTTGTTGACTTTCGCAGGCTGTGGATGTCAGTTCTGTTCCTACCTACCTCTAGGTGGGAACAGATAGTCGCGAAGCAATGCCTAAGCAACCACTCACATTCTGTAATCAATAAAGTTGTGGCCAAAAAAATTATGCCAAAAACCTCAAACAAAAATCCTGTGTGAATTGTGTTTTATTTGAGGGTGGCTTGGGGACCTCGACACGCAAAACTTAAAAGATCGGCCGAGCATTTTGAGTGAATATGGAAAACCATTTACCAAGTGGTAATTTATTGTGATCTACACGTAACCTAGCTGTGCAGCCCTCGCTCCACTTACAGCCTTCCTATGTCAAGTGAGATTGTCCATGTCTAAAATATTAGGAAGTAGAGGGACCTATGGGCAGACTGTTTACATTGACAGTCCCATTTTGATCAGTCTCTTTATCTGTTTGGCTTCCTTCAATTGATTTACTCTGAATGCCAGTCAGGGGCTGGTCCTCTGCCCCCACTTAATTTTGAGTAATTGTGACATGCTTAATTGTGAAATGTTTAAAGTTGTGCCATATATATATCACATATACATACAAAACAAGCAGAATAACAAAACTTTTCAAGGGAAATGTGTAGGGGGTTACACAGGATTTTTTTTAAAACAACTTGTCACTTTTTAACTGAAAAGCTACCATCTGCCAACATTTTAATCACAAGCAAAGCTTATTAATGCAAAAGTGAATGTTTATGATCATATTGATGTCTTCCTGAATAATTTTCAGGTAGGCTCTTTGGTTATGTTATTAATTGTTTTACTTTTTTCCAGTCAAGTTTCTTACTTTCTCATTATCTGAGAACTGCTTTGAATTCTTGAACCTGCTTCTTGAACCTATAGCCGTGACACCTGGAGAGTGGCTTCTGCTGCAGCCTTATTGTAGTTCTAGAATCATTCATTTTTTTCTCCCATTTAATTATCATGCAAGAGGGAGAGTTTGGGAAGAGCCCAGTAGGTCCCCAGTGTATTGCTGACTGAAGGTCTGTCTACATCAAAGAGCCAAGCACATGGGCTGCAGGGGCGGATACCTGCAGGAGGGGGCAACTAGTAATGGAGGGGGGGCAACAAGTGAATAGGACTTGTGTGTGAGGCAAATGAGCCAAGTTTAACCCCAATACATTGCCCATCTCATGAAATAAAATTGGTGCTGGGTTTTCAAGAGATGGTAGGGCACCTGTTGGTATCCCCACTCTCTTACTCCCAAACAGTGCCCCTGTCTAAGCTAGTGGAGATTATATTGGTATGGGAGGCCTCCAGAATACATGTGGACATCTATATGAACTGCCACTCAAGGAACACTGGGTTGTATCCAGCTATATCATACTCGACCCACCCTAATTTAAATCAACTTTAAATTAAATCAGTGGGTCTGCTCTGAGTATGAGTTGGTTAGATTTAATCCTTTGTAGATAAATCTGATACATGTATACTAAGAAGTAAGTTCCATTGAATTCAGTGAAATTTACTCCCAGGGAAGTGGGAAATAGGATTGCAACCTCAGTGTAGTTTTTGTCATGGATAGATACTAGAATCATAGAGCTGTATAGAGTTGGAAGGGACCATGATTGCAATCTGATCAACACCCAATAAAGTTTATATTGGTGTGGGAGAACACCAGGAAGCAAAAGATCATTCACTTTTGGCAATCAGCTTTCTCTTTCTTTAATTTTTAGATACTATGTTAGTCAGAGTTCAAAAAAGAAAATTAAAATTCTCTTCCCAAAGGGCCAGTATAGGTCATGCCCAAGCTGCCACTTAGAACTATTGGGGATTTTTCTTTTTCTTTTTTATTCTCCAGTGGTACTCATAATTGCTGGCCCACTTCCAATCCAAATTGATCCTTAGGGCACTGTTTTATCAACAGTTCTTAGGTTCATAAATGGTAATCTACACTGCCCCCCCCCCCAAGTTTCATTTACTAGATGGGTTGTGAGAGTGTGCCATTATACCAGTCCTTGCTGTTTGGACTGCTTATTTGCTGGGACAGTGGCTTGTATGACTGCATCATTAGAAACTACATCCCAATTAATATATTACTACTGCTTGAATGGCACTTGAAAGCAACTTCCAAGTGACTGGGGCACATGTCATAGCACTAACAATCTTCAGTGTTACTCACAGGTCTCTCGATTTGCATGGTTACTTCTCACGCCAATAGCAGTGACCCTACTAAATGATGGAAAGGAATCAACCAACTTGTTTGGCGACTGCAGTGTGTGTGTGTCTTGTTAGACTGCCGTGTGTTATCAGATTGAAAACTCAAATTAAAAACTGAGGGGGAAGTTTAAGAATGTATGTGAACATGACCTTCAAAAAGAGGTCAAAAATGAGACCCTGGGCTTTGGAAACAAAAACTTTCCAGTATGTAAAATGTACAATGAAGGAATCCCATTCAATTTAAAAAATGTTCTAGGAGGTGAGCCTTCTTTTATCTAATTTCATTTTGTTTTCCAAAATATGCTGATAGTTTTGCAAATGGTGGGGATGCGGGGTGGGAGCAATGTTTTACATTTAAGTAACACTATTTCAATAAACATTGTTTGTGCATAAAACTATTGCACTGAAAGCACCATGTAGCCATAAAGCCTTTCTTTCCTGATTGTGCAGCGTATTATATATGTTTCTTATTATTCAGAACAGCAAACCCAGACCTAAGCTCCATATCTAAAATTTGCCTCTGGTCTTAGTATCATGTTAGATATTTCAACAAAATAATCCATGTTCTGACTGCACACCTCAGTGCTGTCTTAGTTTGTTTGGTGCCTTTTACAGCCATCAGGGTTTTTTCGCGTATAGCTCCATCAGTTAAAATAATGGCTTTTCTCCCTGTGTAAAAGTGTAATAAGCATACCGTTTGTCTTTTAAAATACAATTGTCAAATTTTAAGGGGTAAATATATTTTGAGTTTTTACCCTGGAGCTCTTTAAGGGCTGGAATCCGTTAGAAATAAGAGCTTTTATCCAAATGAACAGTTACCTGAGGGCGAGTATAAAATGTAATGCAGTTTCCCCCCTTTTTTTTACAAAAAAATGCTACAAGAACTATTAAAAGCACACACTTTCAGTTCTTCTATAACATTTAACCCTTGGGTGTGTGTACTTATGCATGCACGGCTGTATACAAGCAGAAATACACAACACACGTGTCTTTGTGAAGTTATTGAGGAAAATATCTAAAAAGACAGAAATTCTGGAAGTTGGTCCTTTAGCACCTTATTGTTCTGATTGCCACTTTCCCCCATGATCCAGTGAAGATGATACACACTCTCAGCCGGATTGGGAACCATGTCCACAAAAAGGTGTTATGTGTATGCTTTCCAAGATTGAATCTCAGCATAGAGAGAGAGAGTTGCTGAATGTATAGGTCCCAACACTAAATCGGGAACTGGAGCACAAAGTGTTTCTAATGGTGCATTCCACTTAGGGAACTGGGGACTAGATCCAAGTCCACCTATCGTGGGAGATGGACAAGGATTAGATTCAGGCTCCCTCACTCTTTTTCTAAAAGTAATCATTCTTTCCAAAAGTGAAAATACCAATGTAGATATTTTAGGTGCACACAACTCACTGGGTGTTTTTTGGGGGGGATGGGGGCTTGTGCAAATACATTTTTATGGACCTTAGCTTCACTCGCATGGATTTAGGGACCTTAGCTTTACTAGATTTTCTTAGGGACCTTAGCTTTATTTCTAGCATGACTTTTTTGAGCTGGGGCTGGGAACAGCATTTATAAACAAATATCCTGTCAGAGGCACACATAGAGATGAGGATGCTCTGCTTTCCAATTTGGAAACGTTTGTCTGGAATTTGCACTGGAGCGTTATTAGGCTTTTATCCCTGGGGGGTGGGGGGTGGATGGGATGCAAATCCCATAATTCTACTGAGTATTTGGAGATTGGAAAAGCTAACACCTAAGATCATGTCAGTATCAGACCTCAGTATCTTCAACTTAAATGTGTTGGTTGAAAAGGAACATATGAGTGTGGAACATGTTACTTTTTCATGAGGCATGGGACTCACTTGCAGGAACATTTGAGAACTTGCCTATAACAGGAAACAAACAAATTGCCATTGTTAAGTTCCTTGTACATGTCAAAAGAACAAATTTTGTTGTTCTTGTTTGTCAGACATTTGATTGTACTGGTGCATGCCAGATTTGGGATTGGGCAGATAAATATGACCAGAATGTATGTTATCTGCTGTGATAATGTGGCAGTTGAATCCTTGTTTTCCCCTGTGTTAAAAGTGCAAACCCGTGAACTTTGCATCCTTAACTCTTGGGCCTCTGGAAGTCATGGAACAAGGAGCAAATGAGAATTCCCAAAAAAAGAAGAATAATGAACAGCTAATAGACATCTGTAGCAAAACCTTGGGATCGTAAGGGCTGAAAGTGGTTTATTGCAATTGTATTGGGGCAAGGTGTTCGGAAATTTGCACAGCTGTGATCTGTGCAGTGTAGATACAGGAACAGGAATGTAAGCAGACTTCTGAGATTCTTGGTTTCAATTTATTTTTCTTTTAAGCTAAGGGCCTCAAAGTCAGAAAGTCAATCTGTAGAGATTCCATTGGTTACCGAATAGAAGTTCAAAGTTTGATGCACTCTGTTTTCCCAACCTGTGGTTACCTCAACTCTTTCCCTGCCCACCCACTGTCAACAATGACCGGCTTTGAACTCATAACCTTGACTTTGTAAGTTAAGGGCTCTTTCCTGCTGAGCCACTTTCAAGCAGAGACCATATTATCTGAAGAGGCCTCCCAGCCTGAGTGCTATGATTGGTTCCAGGTCAGCCCTGGGCCTTCCTGAGAATTGAGCAACCTTGCTGCACCCTCTTGCCTCTAGTCTTCTGACCCAGCCAGTCTCCTGCTGCCTGTCTTCCAAACTCGTTATTCATATTTTCTTTCCACCTTAACTGTTATATTACAGCTTTCAATCCCTGTTGTTGTATCTGCTACTACATATTGCAACATGCTTGGCTTAACTCTTGGAATAATTTCCTAAGCTGTACCCCTTCGGGGTCTCCTCTGTAGCTGCCCCTAATTCAACACATTTTTCTTGCAAGGATCTCTTAACTGGTTGGGATACTAGAACACATTGGTTAGACAACATAGGATGAATTTGACTAAGAAGAGGTTAGACTAGAGCTTATTACACAGCCTACTCCATAGTGCTAATGGCAGCAAAGAAACCAATACTTCTCTGACACTATAAAGCAGGCTTCCTCAACCTTGGCTATCCAGATGTTTTGAGACTACAATTCCCAGCATCCCTGACCACTGGTTCGGCTAGCTAAGGATCATGGGAATTGTAGGCCAAAAAACATCTGGAGGGCGGAGGTTTGAGGAAGCCTGCTATAAACCTTCTCAGAGTGCTATTCTGGGTGGTTTGAGGCATCTTGCAGCTTTGGCCCTCACTGTAACACATTGGCCTAGCACACTGAGCAACCATGGACATAAATACCATCAAAGATACTTGTCTGCATTTTTTTAAAACTACCGTTCTTCTAAGACCTAAAAGAAGGAGCATTGCAGTTTTACACATCCAGAAGTCTAGTACTTTTTACCGACAAACAACATGGTATTTCCTGCTTCTTGATATATAGTATGTATAGTATACACCACATCAAGATCTACCAAATAAGTTAGGAGTCCATTTTTAAAAAAAAGAAAGTCTACATCAATACCCCAATAAATTCAGAACCAATGTTGCAGGCAGTTGTTTTCATTTTGTCACTGTCACACTGTTAATGGTCTCCATCACCGGAGAGCTTGTCACTTACTGCTAAGTCTAGATCTTTCATCAGTTTTTATGCAGTTCACGGCACTGAACGCCAGTTCGGTTTGCAGTTAGATACAGGCAATAACAGACGTGGGTTTGTTCAACAAAGGAAATATTTCTGGCTGGGAAACCACATTCTTGCACAAAGCTGCAAATGGAAGATTCTTTGCAATAATTTTCAGTTCAAGCCATTTATCCAGCAGTCCCTTTTAATTGTGGCTTGATGGGAGAGTGTTTGGCCAAAGAGTAAAATCTCAGCAGGAGAGTGGAAAGAGCTTGCAGTTTTCTATACAGGACTGCTGGTTGGGAGAGAGGGGAAGGAGGTCAGAAGTGTGCCGTTTACTAGAAAGAGAAAGAAATACACTCATATGCATTTGCCCAACTTCCTGCAGCAATTCCTTGCTGGAGCCCAGGAAGATACATGGGCTCATCTCCTTGTATTCCTCCTCATCTAAATTATGTGGGTAGGGAGACGGAAGAGAGGATGATCCACACCTCTTCTGTGTTCTGGTATCAGGGCTGAGTCACAGGCAGCAGTCTGAGGTGAGCCAGGAGCCGGAAATCCAAAGCTGTCGGACAAGTATCCAGGAACAAAGTGCAAAACAAGATCAAGCCAGGTGTCAACTGGAGAACAAGCCGGGTGGAAGGTCTGAAAAATAACCAAAGATCCAGAAATATATCTGTCCTCAGGAAGGTTCAAAGAAGAGTTGATTGGAACTAGTAAGTCCTTATCCATTGGAAAGATGGGTGGACAGAATCACCCCAAGATCTAAATGAACTTCAGCTAGAACAAGGGTGGCGGCCTTAGGCTTGGGGACCAATATCTCCAAGTTTTTCTCTGTGGGCCTTGTATCTCTACCCAGGCCATAGCTCCTCCACAGGCACCCCATCTCTACCCATCCCACATCAGTCTTGCTTCACACTCTCCTTGATGTTTTTGCCTGGCTGGAATCCATCTTGGAACTCTGAAAGAAGAAATATAGGTAGGATCAGTACTTATTTTCTAGAAAAATTGGTGCCAGTACTCACCATGAAGTTGTTACAGTGTCACACTTTTTAACAACAACAACAAAAAGAGGTGGCAGTACTGCGTACCTTTGAGTACCCCTGGAAAAAAAGCCCTGAGTAATATAAAGCATTAAAAAACTGTAATTCAAAGCAACACCTCCCAGCAGCAACAGAAAGGTTGGGTAGCACTCAACATAGATCCATTAAAATCAGTGGGTCTACTTTGAGTATGACTAATGTTGGAGGTTATTCTTTGTACTTGAGCTCCCCTTTGCAAGGGTATCCAGTGTGGTGGTGTGGTTAAGAGCGGTAGACTCGTAATCTGGGGAACCAGGTTCGCGTCTCTGCTCCTCCACATGCAGCTGCTGGGTGACCTTGGGCTAGTCACAATTCTTTGAAGTCTCTCAGTCCCACTCACCTCACAGAGTGTTCGTTGTGGGGGAGGAGGGGAAAAGGAGATTGTTAGCCACTTTGAGACTCCTTTGGGTAGTGATAAAGCGGGATATCAAATCCAAACTCCTCCTCCTCCTCCTCCTCCTCCTGCTCTTCTTCTTCTTCTTCTTCTTCTTCTTCTTCTTCTTCTTCTTCTTCTTCTTCTTCTTCTTCTTCTTCTTCTTCTTCTTCTTCTTCTTCTTCTTCTTCTTCTCCTTCATTTTTATCCCTACGGCCAGGGCACCACGGCGCCGGCCCACTGGCCGGCCAGTCCGCCGCACAGCTGCGCCCACGGCAGCCGCACTGTGCCTGCCTGCCCGCCCGCCCGCTGCGCAGCAGTGCCTGTGGCAGCCGCGCTGCGCCCGCCCACCGCGCTGGGAAACGGGGCGGGGGGGGCGCCAGAGGGATCCGTTGCACCATGGCGCCAGGGGCGCTTAAGACGGCCCTGTTTATCCAGCATCCATTGCAATGAGTTTCTTAGGTTTAATTATAAAGTGGTACCTCTGGTTAAGAACTTAATTCGTTCCGGAGGTCTGTTCTTAATCTGAAACTGTTCTTAACCTGAGGTACCACTTTAGCTAAGGGGGCCTCCTGCTGCTGCTGCGCCGCTAGAGCACGATTTCTGTTCTCATCCTGAAGCAAAGTTCTTAACCCGAGGTTCTATTTCTGGGTTAGCGGAGTCTGTAACCTGAAGCGTTTGTAACCCGAGGTACCACTGTAATTTGTATTATAATTAATACAAAAATAAATAATAATATAAGGCAAGTAATTTTTATTTTCAAATTTGCATGTAATTATAATGCTGCTCACCGTGTGTTTTATTATTTTATTATTTTTATCTTCCAGTTCCCCCCCTTCTTTCTTTTTTTTTGCTCTGCTCTTGCCTCTTTTGGTTAGTTTGCTTTTGTGTGTGTGTCCTCTGCTCTGGGTCAGTGAAGGGTACACACATGAAGCTGATGTATGGTTGGTGAAAAACCCTGTGTGAGAGGCAGGGAAGGGAAGATCTCCCAGGGTAGGAAGCTGGGAGAAGAAAGGGAAGCTCCCAGGTAAGAGCTGGGAGGGTTCCTGCATTTTGTTTATCCATCTCTCTTTCTCTTTCTGTTTTCACTTATATTTGCTTGGTTTTTTTATTGTTTTATGAAAACTCCTAAAAAAAATTTATGGAAAAAGGAGGAGGGAAGAAAAAGAAAAAAACCTGCAAACATTTTAGTCATATATACAATTTGTTTATTTGCCCTCTGTTGAACACTTTATTCTTTGCCTATGTGAGGGGGATTATGCATACCTATAAATATTATTTTCTTCATGTTTTGTATTTCCACCATTTTGCAAAAGTCCTCATTTCATCTGATAGATTCGACCACAGCTGTGCATTTAGACGTCTCCATTGAGCTGTCCACTTACGGATAGGGAAGCCTAAGGCTGTATTTACCCATCTGGCTCAGGGAGGTGAAGAATCAAGGCTGGCTGTGTTCTAGGAGAGTGAGAAATTCAGCCTTGGGGAAGGGCAGGCAGGCCACTTCTCTGCCAGCAGAAATTGCTTTGTTTTAAGTCAGATACAGTTTGCATTCATGTTTATATAGATACCACAGTTAGGTAAGGCTGCTGATCTCACGAAAGTCAATACTGAATCCCTGACTGTCTCAATTACTGCAGCCTACATTTAAAGGCTGTTAGCCTTCCAGGTCACTAGCCCAATTGTATCATGTTAGAGGCCAGCTTCTGCAGCGTAGGGCGACTCATTTTCCGTCAAACTAACTTATTTGTAGTTGATCGTATAGGAAAGGATGACAAACCTTGTGTTTGTTTTTTTAATTGCTGAATACGGAACAATTAAGATTATTAATGTTTTAAATGCTTTTATTTGCGCTACTATTTAAATTAGGATCTTGTATACACATCTCTTGTTGGGATTTTTTGATTAGCCTCTTCGTATTTGTAAATTTTCATGTCTGTAATTAGCAGTGCGTTCTCTTGAAATCGTATGTTTCCTTTCGTGATTTTTTTGTGATGTTGGGAGCCACTTTGAGCATGGTTTACCACGGAAAAGCAGTATGCAAATAAACCATGGTGATGATGAAATGTTGGACTTTAGAATAACTTTATTGTGTTTGAAAGTAATGCCTCTCGGGGGGGGGGAGAGATTCCACAGCCAGGTGCCACTACAGAGAAGGCCTTATACTGTTCTTAAGTTCCAGGCCTTCTCCTGTTCCATTCCCTGTATGTCCATTTTGGTGCTCCGGAAGATAAACGGCATTTCCGTGCGCTGCTCTGGTTCGACAGAAGTGGCTTAGTCATGCTGGCCACATGACCCTGAAGCTGTACACTGGCTTCCTTGCCCAGTAAAGCGAGATGAGCGCTGCGACCCTAGAGTCGTCCGCAACTGGACCTAACGGTCAGGGGTCCCTTTACCTTTACCAAAATCAGTAGGGCAAGGGAGAAAACAGAATCCAGGGTCCGCAATGGCTGAGAGGTGTTCTTTAGTCAGAACCCTTTCCCCAGGGTCAGACCTTTCTCTCCAGCCTCAGAAAGGGGGATCAAAAACATCCTATGTCCTCTGAGATTCCCTCCCAGAGACCATAGGATTGCAGCCTTAATCTAATTATAGGCACTGCAAATATATAGATTTCATCTTCTGATTAGAATGCTATATATTTGCTTTAGAACCTGTAAGTGCATAATATTTTGAATATTCATGGTGGTATTCACAAGGTATACTTCTGAATATTGAAAGTGTCTGGTTTGCCAAGAATAACTAATGTCTTTTTGTTTGCAAAATTCCATCTCTTCTCTCCCCACCCCCCCTACTCCATGGCGTGTTTTCTGGAGTTTAAGTTTTACATTGCGTTTATGTTGGTGTGATATCTCTGAATTATCTCTCTACATAAGTACTAAACAAATTTATCTACTGTACTTCTGGCTATAATGTGTAACCATAGTGTACTCTACTGTACTGAATTTAAGATCAAAACATGCAATATTATGGAAGGTTTTCGGCTTGAAATTGTCTCTCCATGTGACCAATCTTGCCTTCTGACCACAAGGACCAGCCTTAGAAATGATCATAACAGTACTGATGTACTGATTTACCTAGGGTGGTAGTGATTTTTGTTTTGTTTTTGTTTTTAAATAGATAAATAACTAGAATGGACCATTCTGTCCATGACAATGCATATTAAAGAGTTTGACACTCTGCTTAAGAAAAAATAATGATCAGCCAGATTGTGCACTTAATAACACATTTCTCTGTAATTCATCTGCAGAATATACCAGACTGATTTCACTTATAATTTTCTGTAATTGGTGGGATTTCCCCCTCTTGCTAAGTCCACAGAATTCTGATGCAAAACAGACTCAAATTCAGGCAGCAGCTTCCTTAAACATGTATTTGCAGCAAAATGTGCATTTGCATGACTTCTATACAGCAAATCATATTTTTTTTTATTCAACATAAGTTACTTCTCTGTATCTCTGTCTTAGTTCTTACTGGGCTGGTCCATTCCAAACCACAGGTGTGGGGTCATGTGATTCAATGTTCCTCTGCAAAAACAAAACAAAACACCCAGTTCCCTCTACACAGAAAACTAGTTGTTTTTGGGGAAAGGGCCAACATAAAAAAGAACAAATGGGGGCTGAGTCTTCTAGCCCAGGGTTGGTGAACCTTTGGCCCTCCAAGTGTTGTTGATCTATACCTCCATCATCCCAGATCATTGGCCATGATGGTGAGGCTGATAGGAGTTGCAGTCAAACATCTGGGGGAGCTAAAGCTTCCGCAGCCCTGCTGTGGCCCCTCTTCAATTTAAGCAATGAACTCCACAAAACTGACATGAGTTGGGCCTCTGAGGGAAGGAGGAAGATGGGAGGTGATCTGAAAAGAGAAGCAATTTCCAATTTTACAGTCATACGTCGGCTTAAGTAAGCCTCGGTTTGAGTATTTTCAGATTAAGTACTCCGTGGACCTGTCTGGAACAGATTAATCCACTTTCCATTACTTTCAATGGGAAAGTTCGCTTCAGGTTAAGTATGCTTCAGGTTAAGTACGGACTTCCGGAACCAATTACACTCATACCTTGGGTTAAGTACACTTCAGGTTGAGTACTCCATGGGCCATCTGGAATGGATTAATCCACTTTCCATTACTTTCAATGGGAAAGTTCGCTTCAGGTTAAGTACGCTTCAGGTTAAGTACAGACTTCCGGAACCAATTGTGTTTGTAAACCGAGGTACCACTGTATTCTTTTTACAAGGATGGTTTGAAATGGTGAGCCTTTTAAAAATACTGTCTTTTTCTCAGTGCAGGATTTGAAACTGGTGCCCTGCAGAACAGTTGCAGGGCTATGCTGTTCTGTAGCCGTACTAGCAAGACCCCTCCATTTTGTACATCTATGGGAAAACAATCTGCCTGTTCTCTGCCCTGCCACACCCCTGGTTTCCCAATGCAAAATGTGCACATCCCACGACACACCAGTGGAGTCTCATTAATAGTGTCATGTGTTTCAAATTAGACTGAAGGAGGCTTCTGAAATTTGAATAATACTTCACATTGTTTATATTTTTATTCTTAGTGAAGTTACTGTCTGGGCTGCTTGCCTATGGAGAGGAATAAAAAGATCAGAGAGAAGATGCTTCGTGACCCAGGACTAAGCCAGCATATTAATGGTCAGATGTTACAGGGTTTAGTTCAGAGAAATCTTGAATCACAGCTATGTGCGAGATGAATGTCCGTCTCTCCCTCCCCCCCCCTCGCGCTTTAAAACGAAAAGAGTTCATTTGATTGATGGTGTTTTGCTACACTTCTGACATTTAAAATGGATATTAGGAGGTGGGTGGGTTATTTTAATAACTTGTTGCTTTAATTCAGCCAGCTAAAGAATACTGACATATTTTACACCTAATGGGAAAGGCCTCTTTGAGCTACAGAGATGTACCTATCAGGAACATGCCAGCATGGCTGATTTAAGAGTAATGGCAGATGGATGTTGTAGGGGCCACTGGGCTGTCACTGAAAACATCAGTCCTACTCACCGCTCTGCTCTGCTCTGGTAGAAGATGTATTTTGGTGTGACCCAGTGCTCCTTTTCTAGAAAAAGAGGTCCCAAAACTCACCATGAACACCTCCCTTGTTCTCTTATAATGGCAATGGTGTCCACCTGAGAGGTGCCAGAACTGAGTTCTGCTGAGCTCCTGCTGAAAAGATACCAAGTGATGTGACCCAAATGATTCCTGTAATGTCTACTTCTGCCATTATTCCTATTTAATTTCTTTAAACTTGCTTAAAAGAGGGGTTCTTTTAATACAATGGCTGGTGGTACTTTAAAAAGTTTTAGAGTTTTAAAAAGGGAAATACCGGAAACTTTTACCTTAATATTTCCCCCCAGGAAAGTAATGATCTTCTAGTTGCACTCCACAACACACACACACACACACACACACACACACACACACTATAAAAAGCTACAAATATGTATTCATCTTAATTTAATATTTAAATGTCATTGTACATTATAAAAATGTGATGGCATAACAGCTCTCTATTCTGAATTCTTCAGACATCTCTGAATATTATATTAAATGACATAACCATGGATGTATCCCTCGTATATATCAGGTCCATATAACTAGAGAATAGCAATTGTTCATCTCAATCTTGCCTCAGTTAAGACAGTAATATGTAAAAGCTGGAGAGCCATAAATTTGAGGGGCACATCCTAGAAAGCTTTGAAAACAAAAAGTTTGGAGATTTTCATAACAGGTTAATATTATTGCTTTAATATTATTTCCTGTCATGAACTATTTTTATCTTTTCCTGCTCTCTGACGTAGCAGCCCATTTAACTTTTTTTTTCTCCTCCTGGAGAGCTACTCTTTAATCAGATCAAGCTCAAGGAAACTGATATCTATCTGTTTGGCGCACATCTTCTGCTTCTGGTTCTGATTTAGTTACAAGACGGTTGCAGACTCGAATCCTTTAAAACACATTTTGCTTGAATTACGGGATGAATGCAGTTTATGTCTTGGATTCCTGGGCTAGTGGTTCTTGCCATATATTCTCTGAGCACATCACAGAATTGTGTTGTGAAATTAAAAGAAGGCAAGTGTGGCACACCCCCCCCCGGGGCCCCGCCTCTGTAACTACATGTCTTAAATTATCACTTTTTAGTTTTAGGCAGTAGTGATGACTCTTAGGAGCAAAATTTGTGTGTGTGTGTGCGCGCACACACAAAATTTTAACAGCACAGCACATCATCATCAGTGTTTTCATCTGGTTTTTTTGTTTTTTTAAGACTGGATATTATTTAAGACTACAATATATTATTTTAGTGCTACACTCAATGCACAGAACTTCTTTCAATAAAGGTAACTCAACATCATCATCCACCAACCCTGCATCTGAAAGCTAGTCATTCGGTATCAGCAGTGCCATTTAATCTGGCTCTGTATCTTCTGTGGCACGGACATAAAGTGTATGTGGGTGTCATGCAAATCTCTAGCAGCATTTCACCTGTATAGCTTTGTACTCCCATAGCTTTGGGAGTACATTGGATGGGCTTCTAAACTTTTTAAGACCTCATTGAAGATGCACTGTAATTTTAGGAATGACTATGTGTTTAAGAATGCGCTCAGTTGATATGAATGAGTCTCATGCAAACAGGTGTAATCACGGCATCACACATTACGATTATCACTTTTCCCTCCTCTACACCGAGCGGGAAAAATGTCATCAGTGAAGAGTCCCTGAAAGGTAGCATCTCACAACACCTGTCATATCAGGACATTGCAGTATCTGGTACAATTGCCAAGGCCTTGTATGATGATAAAATCTAGTTTCTGTGAACACTTCAACATTCCGCCAGTCCAGGCTTTCTTGAAGCAAACAAAGGTGAAAAACGGAACATCTCAATGCCTGTATCATCTTAATATGTCCAGTATCTGAGTCACTCAAAAAAAAAAAAGGTTATCTGGCAAAAATGGTTTGTAACTTTCCTCAGCATTTCTATATTTTGTTGCCGTTAAAATATGATTTTAGGAGCAGAATATTGGTTGAGCTCCAGTTAGAGTTTTAAAGGCATATTATGCTACTAAGCTATTTTTGAAATTTTGACTACGGTAAATCATATAGTATTTGGAAATGTGGTCCTAAATAGGTGTTGGACTTACATGGAAGATAGAAAGCTTAAATTTAGTGTTCTTAAAGTCTAGATCTTCTGGTCACTGATTTCTAGAAAAGTCTGGAAGTTTCACTCGAAACACAAGATGTAAATAGAGAATTTGAACATGTTGATAAACCATAGTTTAGTGCAGACATCCCCAAACTTTGGCCCTCCAGATGTTTTGGACTACAGTTCCCATCATCCCTGACCACTGGTCCTGTTAGCTAGGGATCGTGGGAGTTGTAGGCCAAAACATCCGGAGGGCCGCAGTTTGGGGATGCCTGGTTTAGTGTAATGTGAGTGAACTGCAGTAAGATTCAGGCTTGCTTGCTCCTTCCGCTCCTCTCAATGAGGAGGAGTTTGAAAAGTTTCACTTCTTTCTTTGTTCAGCCCCAGTTTGTCAGGTCATCCATACTGATGAATGTTAATGTTAACTATGGTTATGAAAAAGCCATCTTCAAACCAACAGTTCTGAATCTGGCTTATTTAAACACACCATAGTTAACAAGTTTGGAATTCTGATGATATGCCAACTATAGTTAGTGGAAATTGAAAGTAAAAACTTCTCAACTCCTCACTGCAAGAGAAGCAGGGAATGTGTGAGTGAAAAGCTATTGGTAGTCATGCTAAACTATGTTTTATTGTGTCATCTGCATGTCGTCAGTCTGCCTCATAATTACAGCCTCATAAACAGAGTTTAAGCTAAACTACAGATGAAATGGAATGGAGGAGTGTGTCACCAATCATGCATAAAGGATTGATATGGTAGGCATTATATGCTTGAACTTTGAAAAAGCTCACCAAAGTCTTCTGAACAAACTCTTGTCATGGGATAAGTGGAAAAGTCCTCTTAAAATTGGTTAAAGAACAGGAAATAGAGAGTAGAAGTGCCAGGGGTCAGCAAACATTTTCAGCAGGGGGCTTGTCCACTGTCCCTCAGACCATGGGGGGGGGCGGAATATTTTTTTTTTGGGGGGGGAGAACTAATTTCTATCCCCCACAAATAACCCAGAGATGCATTTTAAATAAAAGGACACCTTCTACTTATGTAAAACATGCTGATTCCCGGACTGTCAGCGGGCCGGATTTAGAAGGCGATTGGGCTTAGTTTGCCTACCCATGGACTAGACCATTCTTGCTATAGATCAGGGGTCAGCAAACTTTTTCAGCAGGGGGCCGGTCCACTGTTCATCAGACCTTGTGGGGGGTCGGACTATATTTTGAAAAAAAATATGAACAAATTCCTATGCCCCACAAATAACCCAGAGATGCATTTTAAATAAAAGGACACATTCTACTCATGTAAAAACACCAGGCAGGCCCCACAAATAACCCAGAGATGCATTTGAAATAAAAGGACACATTCTACTCATGTAAAAACATGCTGATTCCCGGACCCTCCGCGGGCCGGATTTAGAAGGCGATTGGGCCGCATCTGGCCCCCGGGCCTTAGTTTGGGGACCCCTGCTATAGACGGATGTAAACAAGTATTACAGTCCCCCTAAGATAAAAAATGGGGCTTGTGTTCTTTGACTTGTTCATAATTAACGTGGAGTTGGGTGTGATCTGCAAGGTGCCCAAATTATTCAGGGTAGTAAAACAAAAAGGAATTGAAAGGACCTCCAAATAATTTCTCCAGACTAAGGGAGTGAGCATTAAATGGCCAATGCAATTCAGTGTAAACAAGTTTAAAGCGATGCTTATGGGACAAAAATCCCAAATTCACCTATATTTGGAGGGAGTCTGAAATAGTAGTGATTGGCCTGGAAAGGGATATTGCGTTGTGACAGTATAATAAAACTGTAAATCCAATTTTTGGTTGCTGTAATAAAGGAGGGGGGAGAGAATTCCATCTTAGGCATCATTTGGAAAGAAATCTAAAATAATTGAAAATACAACATCGAACATCATAATGCCATATCACAAATACATGGTGTGACCACACTTGGAATACTGCATAAATTCTGGGTGCCACACATCACCAAATATATTGTATGACTTGCTACTGTAAGATGTACTCATAGCCACAAACCTAAATGGCTTTACAAGGGGACTGGACATATTCATGGAAGATAAAGCTGCTTTGTTGTTGTTGTTTAGTCATTCAGTTGTATCCGACTCTTTGTAACCCTATGGACCAGAGCACGCCAGGCACTCCTGTCTTGCACTTCCTCCCGCAGTTTGGCCAGACTCATGTTGGTGGCTTCGAGAACAAAATCCAACCATCTCATCCTCTGTCATTCCCTTCTTGTGCCCTCCATCTTTGCCAACATCAGGGTCTTTTCCAGGGAGTCTTCTCTTCTCATGAGGTGGCCAAAGTATTGGAGCCTCAGCTTCAGGATCTGTCCTTCCAGTGAGCACTCAGGGCTGATTTCCTTAAGAATGGATAGGTTTGATCTTCTTGCAGTCCATGGGACTCTCAAGAGTTTCCTCCAGCACCATAATTCAAAAGCATCAATTCTTCGGCGATCAGCCTTCTTTATGGTCCAGCTCTCACTTCCATACATCACTACTGGGAAAACCATAGCTTTAACTATACGGACCTTTGTCGGCAAGGTGATGTCTCTGCTTTTTAAGATGCTGTCTAGGTTTGTCATTGCTTTTCTCCCAAGAAGCAGGTGTCTTTTAATTTCGTGACTGCTGTCACCATCTGCAGTGATCATGGAACCCAAGAAAGTAAAATCTCTCACTGCCTCCATATCTTCCCCTTCTATTTGCCAGGAGGTGATGGGACCAGTAGCCATGATCTTTTTTTTTATGTTAAGCTTTAGACCATATTTTGCGCTCTCGTCTTTCACCCTCCTTAAAAGGTTCTTTAATTCCTCCTCACTTTCTGCCATCAAGGTTGTGTCATCAGCATATCTGAGGTTGTTGATATTTCTTCCAGCAATCTTAATTCCGGCTTGGGATTCATCCAGTCCAGCCTTTCGCATGATGAATTCTGCATATAAGTTAAATAAGCAGGGAGACAATATACAGCCTTGTCGTACTCCTGTCCCAATTTTGAACCAATCAGTTATTCTGTATCCAGTTCTAACTGTAGCTTCTTGTCCCACATAGAGATTTCTCAGGAGACAGATTGAGATGATCAGGCACTCCCATTTCTTTAAGATGGGGCAAGGGACAAGGCAGTGATCCATGAAGGAGTCTTAAAGATAAAGCTATGAGTGGGTAATGGCCATGATGGTTGTGCTCTATGTCTACTGTGGGAGGCAGTAAGCCTCTGAATACCAGTTACTGGGGAGCAAGTAGGGAGAGTGCCGTTGAACTGAGGTCCTGCTTTTGGGCTTCTTAGGGGCATAAGGCTTTTGGTCTAACCCAGAAGGACTCTGATGTTCCTCAGACTACAAATGGGAAAGTGTGCTTTCCGGTAGCAGCCAGGAGTGTGCCTGCATTTGCAGAATGAAAGCAGTGTGTCCTAGAAAGGTAAGCAACTAATTTTATAAATCCTGTGTTTGTTTTTCATGAAGACTGGGTGGATTTTGGTACTCCCCCCTCTTTTCTTGACTCCTTATTGAGACCACTGCAATGGTATTTGCGTAATAATGACCCACCCAACAGCTTTTATTGATGACATTTGATTAAAATACAGGGCATTTTCTGGAGGAAAAAAAGAATTAGGCAATCAAAGCAATTTGCTTTAATTTTGTCTTAAACCTAAGTATAATAAAAGTAGAAAATCTAATGTCATCGTATCCATTTATGGCCTATGGAATAATTACATTGGCAGCACAGCATGATGCCAAAAACTCAGAGATGTAAGAAAAGTTTATGGAAGTCTGATTCTGTATTTTAAATACACTGGGTTTTTTGTTTTTGCTTCATTTCTCTAAAAGTTGCCTCCTTTTTAGAAAGGGTAATTGCCAATCTCTTGTTCAGAATCTCTGCAAATAGATTCAACAGGCTCTCCCTAAAACTTCTGTCTTTCGTCTTGTTGTTGTTGTTGTTATAGGCAGCTCAACTTAAAATAGTCTCATCTGCTTTAACTAAACTCTTCTACGTTACTTGGCAGTGCTTTCTTTTGTACATGGCTCTTAAGAGACCATGGAAGCTCAAACGGCACAATGAAGATCATGCAAATCATCCTCGCACTGCTGGTGTACAGTGGCCTGATTGAGAAGCAGTATGCATGGCTCATGGGCCAACCACATGAAAGGAACAATTTTAAAGACCAGATGAGCTAAAGCTGGGCCAAGTTAGGCTGATGTGTGAGCTTCAAAGGTTACGGAATAGCATCCTTATTTAAAATAAAACTGATTTTATTAATAACACCTGAACCAAGTTATTACTCATGGAGGAAACAGAGAGGTACATGATGCTAAATGCATACCATACTTAACGCAGGGGGAATAAAGATTACGTTGAATTTGGGTATATGCGCCCTGGCACAGAGCTGTATGTTTTCCTGAAAGAGGTAGAAATAGACAAGCATTTCCCTTTCATTGCACGGTGCATTTTGGAGTGTCCAAGGAACTAGCCTGCTTGCGGAGCCTGTGCTGGAATAAGTGGGTTAGTGTGTAGAAACCTTAATTGCTGAGACAAGTTGATTAAGACTTGGTTTTGTGCTCTACTGAGACATGTGAAATCCAGAAAGAACCCATTGCAACATGATAATAAAAATCATGGCACAATTGGAGACTGAGAGTGGAGTGGGAGATAGGGAGATGAAAAAAGCAAATAAATATCCTGACCTTCAGAATCTTCTCTAGTATATCTGGGACTTTTTTTTCTGATGCTGCATTTATTTTTTCTTAGTAAAAAGGAACCTGTAGAAGGATGTTTCTACTCCATAAGGAATACAGTTTAGATCAGTGCTCCCCAACCTTTTTATCGCCGCGGACCAGTCGACATTTGATAATTTTACCGCGGCCCGCTGAGGGGGGGGGGGCGTTGATTGTTTATATTTTATTTAGATTGTTTTGATTTAATAATTTTAATTTAATTGTATTTAAATGTTCCTTGGGCGGCCCGGTACCAATTGATCCACGGACCGGGACCGGTCCGTGGCCCGGGGGTTGAAGACCACTGGTTTAGATGTATTACAAATTCACTTTTTTCACAAGATAGGAGATTGTCCAGCGAGTCTGATTAGGATCTGTAAAACCACTTTATTTAATAATAATAATAATAATAATAATAATAATAATAATAATAAATAGAGGGATGCTGTTTTCGTTTGTAATGTTACTAAAGGGTCAATAATAAACTAATGTATCAAACATTTATTACATTGTTGATATAAGACTGACTCTTTTATGGTGCTTTGCTGCAGTTGCTTTAGCTACTTGTCACCATTAGAGTCAGAAGAGGCGCTGATCTTGGTTAGAAAGTCTCTGCTGAGAAAACCAGTGTATCTGGAGGAGATGGAATTTTATATTAAAGTCCAGTTCTAACTTACTTTTAAAAAAATCTGAAACATAAAATATAAGGTTGAGAAAAAAGACTAGTCCTCTGTCCAAGATCACATACCTGTGCAAGTGGAATATCTTCTGCTTGTGGAATGGAACTTCCACTCTCTTAATTCCTCCCATGCCATGACCCCCAGATCTGCATTGGAGGCTTGGGGAAAACATTTCTCTATATCTAAATTACAGTGTTTCACAAATATGTGAAAGGACCTGACAGAATACACTACAGCAGAGCACTTGTGTACTTTCTGCTTCTCAATTTAGTGATATATATATATACCATGCTCATCAAGGCAGCTTACAAGGAGACAACTAAAAATTGTAGGTTCCATGTAAAAATACCCACCTGAATAAAATGATTTTAAAACCCATATATAATGTGTGTGTTTGGGGTGGGGGAGGTGTCATGAAGAACCTTCCTTGAGAAGCTGTTGCACCACACAGTTTGGGGGGCACCACATTAAAAAAAAAAAAAAGCAGCAACATCCCTCTCTTTTCCACATCAGACATGCTGTCAATGAAGGGAAGAGTTGGGTCTCTGAAACTGCATGCAGATACTGAGCATTTTCAAATACTGTGGTAATACTTGCACGTTTTCATAGTGTTACTTCTGTCCCTGTTGCGTGTCCCCCAGCTGCAGTCATCAAAATGCAGGTGTGAGTGTATGAACCAGCCCTTGTGAACTAAACGCTAAAAACCAGAAGAATCTTTAAATGCCAGTCGTAGACTGTGATCCTATGGATTATAGTTTGGAATAATTTGTGTGATTATATTCTGTTTTCAAAGAAACTTTTGCAACATTTCCTCCTCCTTTACATTTTGCCTGCTTAAAATAAGGATGCAAAGGAAGAATATATTCCATTTTATGGTTGCTGTTTTATCATGGTCGGAAATTACAAAATGAATAAAGAAGCAGTCTTGTGTGTGTACGTGTGTTTCTGTCCGTCTGTCCACATATGCACACATGGGCATTTCACTTAGCATTTCGTAATTTCTGTCTGTGTAAAACATTAATTTAAATAGTAATAAGTAAAAATTACATATGCATATCTGAAAAGACTTCCTTATGTTTGTTCTGTAAGCCTTGTCTTTGAATAGCCTGGTTTTTAAAAAAAGGAGAAAAAGGAAAACCAATTTGATTTACATACAGTTGCTGGTTAATGTGAGGAAAATGAAAGTATTATGTACACTTATTACAAAGTTGTTTGTCAGCTATTTATTTTCAGCCATACTTCTGCTAACAAACGCCATGTTGCTTGCTGCTGACAAACCTGTGATAGGCATCATATGCCTCCAGAACGAGAACTTCCTCAAGCAATATAGCCACATGGCAACAGTTTGAAGAAAAAGGCATTCTTTCTCTCCTTCTCTCACATGCTACATTTTGGCACATCATAGAAGCAGGTAGCATATCCACTACCTGCTGTTGAAAGTGTTGAAGATACTGAATTATTTATTCAGTCTCTCTACACTATCCAAAACCGTTTTGGGTAGTTTGACACATCTCGGTCTTCCATATGGATACTTCATGGTGACAGAGTTGCCAGCTGCTCAGGTTTTGTGACAATCTTCGATTTTAAAGGACTATCTTAGCTTTCTTGGGAGAATCCTGTTTCAACCCCCCCCCCCTTAAATTTACCTTGTTCTTCTGCAGTGGGAATACGGTTTTATGTTATAAAAAACATTTGACGGGGATAGTTAGTTTGGGTTAAACTCAATTGATACAACAAATAAGTTTTATTATGATTACTATCGCTCATTTCTACACCGCTTTATACTTTCAATAAGAAAATCTCAAAGTGGTTTACAACCTACGTTAAAATACTGAGTAAAACAGTGCAGAATAAAACATTACTGAAGAAAGTCAAACATAAAGTATACCTTCAAAGCAACGTAATTTACAGGAGGCTAAAATATTATCTTGAAAGATTTCAAAATAAAACATTACAAAGGAGGTCAACTACAGAATGCACATTTAACTCAGCAAAGTTAACAAAATAGTGTTTCAAGCATTTTGAAAGAAAACATTACTAAAGGAAGTAAAATATAAAATGCACACTTAAAATGGCATAATTTGCAAGAAAATAAAATATCATCATAAGCGTAGTGGAACATATCTACTGCCAGTCCTGCTAATGGGGTTCATGGCGAGCAGTGTCTGTTGAAGCTCAGGCTTGGTAACCTGGGTCTGCAAGATGGTCTCTGGCCTCTTCAACAGCTCTCAGCTTTTGTAGCTGGAGTCAATCAGGGCCCTGTCTTCCTAAGCCAGGTGGGAAAGAGCCTGCATAGCAGGGAGCAGCTCTTCCAGGGCTCACAGCCAAGATGGTCTCCAAGAACCCTCCGAAAGGGGTTTTAAAGATTAATATTCCTTAATTTTTCTCCAACCTTTCTTCAAGACATGCATCAGGGTTGGAGAAAAGACACAAATGCAAGGTTTTATCCAATGCTAGTCATACTGAATGGTCATGACTCACTTAGGTCCATTACTTTCAATGGGTTGTCTCCGAGAATAACTTAGTTTGATACAACCTACAGGTAGAAGCAAAACATGATTTATTTATTTTTACATGCAGTTTTCTGAAGATGAAGCACCTTACAGTTGCCATTTTTGGAAACCTAATGGGATTAGCAGTTCTGCTGTCTATCTTTGGAATCTTCTTCCAGAATGCTCTCCACAGGTGTCATCTATGGAGGGCCCTGGGTGCTGAGACACCCACAAAAAAATTCCACTGTGGGTGCCCGACTGGGCAACCCAATGCGTCACACGTGTGATGTCACATGGTGTGCCAAGTCCCAATGGAGCTCATTGCAGCCGTGGGAGGGTCTGATGGGACCTGTCACACCATGTGACATGTGTGCAAGGCATATGACATAACACATGCACACCAGGCACCCCCAATGGGGGGCAGAACCTGGCACGCCTGGTGCTCTCATTGTGTATTTGTAAATGAACAAATATTACAAAGACACCATAAGACGCCAGCGAGTCCTCCTCCTTCCGGCATCCAAAGGAAAGTTACCCTGGTAATAATATTCCCCTGGATTTCTCAGTGCTCAGGGAAGTAGAAGTGCTTAGCTATTGTTAAATGCTATAAACCCATTCTAGAAGATAATGGAATTTGACAACTCTTGCAGCTCTCCTCTTTGGATTTGACATATGGTCCAATTTTCATATACATTATTGTCATCTCATGATATTCTCCAGATGAGAGATACATGATTTGGAAGTATCCGGAGTCTGGGTACACATGGGAACCATTTATACAACTGTATTGGCAGTTTGGAGTTATTGCAGTCACAAGCCAAGTTCCACTTGGGGCCTAGGAAGCCACTTTGCATGGTGGAGGAGTATCAGTTGCCTCCACCATACAGATAACATAACATTTGAGTGAGGAAGTCCGTTTGGAATACTTTGTACCCATAAACCATGGCACATGGTGTCCCCTTTACCAATCACATTCTGTGCCCAGGAAAGTACTTGTGCGCATAATGCTAAAAAGATTGCTGGTTTCACAACTGGGTCACAGAAATGTTAGTTGGTCTCTAAGGTGCTGCTGGAAGGAATTTTTTTTATTTTGTTTCAACTACATCAGACCAACACGGCTACCTACCTGGAACTAGAAATGTGCTGGGTCACATGCTCCTTTTCTACAGGCAGTCACATGCACGAGCATGTTTAGAGCAGTCACACTTAGAAAAGTAGCTGGTGGAATTCATGCAGTGAGCCATCCCCTAAAAGCGTCAAGGCCCATCTAGTCTAGCATTCTGCTTTCACAGTGTCCAACTGAATGCCCTTGGGAAGACAGGGCTCTAGTGCAGCATCGTGGTGCCCGCTTGCAGTTCCCACCAACTGGTATTCAGAAGCGTTCTGCCTTCAACAGTGCAAGCAGAACATCGCCCTCTGGCTAGTTGCCATTGTTAGATAGCCTTTATCCCACATGAATAGTCTCCTCTTTTAAAGCCATCCAAGATGGCTCATTACATCTTGTGGGAATGTGAGAACATATGAAGAGACGTACATTTGCATGCATACATTTGCATGAGGTCTCTCTGGATGGTATTCAACTAGGTTTTACCAACCCCTTGACTCTGCATATTTCTGACATATCCAAATAATTGTGACAGATCTTAAGTAGGTGTTCCATGCCTACTCACAAGGCTAGCAAGGTTATAAATAGGGAAACTTTCAAATAAGGTGCCCCAACCCTAAGAAGTTGGGGAAAACTTTGTACTAGGCTTCTGTTCTGCTAAGATTATACTGGAAATAAAATAATCCTGCCCTGATCATATGGCACATTAAAATAATCTTACAGTGCAATCACATGCAAGTTTACATAGGGAATCTTTTCAGTGGACCTTGTTCCCAGGTCAGAGTGCACAGCCTCAGTTTTACAGCTTGCATATTTATTTGTCCATTAAGTGTTTTCATTTCAGTGGATTTATCTGTGCACAAGGTTGCTGCCTTTGTTACAGTGTACCATAGATGAGTTTGCATATTTGTGTCTGCAGATAAGCTTGCATATTCTCTCAGAAACAGAAGCTAGTCCATTTCTTTTTTCAAAAGAAGAAAAAAAAAGGTCACCGTACTTATTTGGTATGTCCCTTGGTGGAAGCAAAGAAGGTAATATAATGGCTCATGGTGAATCATCAGGTCTAAAAGTGAAAATGTGTATCTGCCAGTAATTAATTGTGGCTAAACTTAACTACAAAGGGAGGAGAAAATTATTACCATACTCCTCATAAAACTCAGGAAGCTTGAATGAAGTTACCTAAAAATAAAAGCAGTCTTTAAAGGCTCTTTCGTTAAATCTCAGAAGTCTATCTCAAAATCTTTTTAAAGTTTACTTCTTGATGTTACAGCTTAATATAAAAATACTTATCTGATTAGCTGTTGTTTGGAATTGCTCTTGGAAAGCTATATCAAAAGTGTACTGGGGATTTAGCACTGGAATTCAGCAGCTATAGCATACCTCTAATGAGGATAACAATTTTATCGATTTATGCCAATTGAATATTAAAACCTTGCTTACACTGGAGTGCAAAATTTCTTATAGCTCCTTTATTCTTCCTGAACAACTCTGTGAAACTGTGATAGGGTATCAGTTTTCAGTTTTAGGTACAATACCTTACTCAGTAGGAATGGCTAGCGGTGTGCTGATATATGGTAGGGTTGGGATATCTGTGGCCTTCCAGATGTTTTTAGACTGAAATTCCCCTGATCCTCGACTAGTCGCCAACATGGTTGATGGAAGCTAGAGCTCAACAATATCTGGAGAACCACAGATTCCCACCTTCTGATGTAGACAGTGGTTTGGGATCATCACCTTGGAAAAGGATTACCAGAAAAATGGGCATGCTGGCAACTCGGGTTAGAGACCTTGATTAGGAATTGATGTTGCAAAGAAGAGCCCAGATGGTTTGGTTATTACTAAGTAATACAGACTTTGGTTGGTTCTGCTAAAGAAATGAAGTTATATTTCCATGGAGACAGTTTGGTTTGCTGGGTGTTGGTTGGACTCTACCCCCTTTTAAAGCATTCTCTTCATAGCATATAACTTCTCTGAAGTTTAGCTCCTAATCTGGGAGACAGCACTGTACATCTGTCAATGAATAGACATGACTCCTTCCTTGAACAATCTATTGACAAATGAAAACATTATTCTGTGCTTGTGTAAGCAGCAGGAGATTCAGCAAATTACAGGCATGTCTACTTTCTTAGGGCTAAACTTATCTTGAGGAAAGACAGTGTTAGAAACTGAGATTTGAAAGCTAGGAGCTAAATGGCACCTTAAACCTAGGTTGTGGGCGCAACAACGGAATGTCTAGGCACACTTTTTTAATAACAAGAATACAAAGCTGAAAATGAATGAACTGCAGCTAAAATATTATGTTCATTTTTCACATGGTCTAGTCTTTCCCCTGCCCACCCCGCTAATATTCTTAAGAGGGTATCTTCTCCAGGCTTCAGTAAGTAGCTGGAAGTGGGGAGGCAGAAAAAGATCCTCTTTTCCTTCCACTCTGCAGTTTTAATCTGAAATCTTAGGCTCAGTACTGCACCCAGAGCTCAGAAACTCCTCGCGCTAATGTAATTCCCAGTCACAAAATGCACCTAGAACAGTAGAAGTTTGGAACACTAAGGGAACCCACTTGTTTTCCCAAACTAGAACAAATTGTAAATTGGCTGTTGTAGTTGGTAGGAATTTTAATAGAACATCTTGAAAAAGATCAGAATTTGAGCAACAAATTGGGAATTCTGCACCTTGAATTTATAAAATTGGAAAAAAACCTTTTTTTTAAGGGACAGTATTTATATCTACAACATAATTAATACTGTTGCATAGGCTTGTTTTTAAGGTGTATTTTTGAAAGACATCTAAACAGTTTGCATTGGGAGAAACATGCACATGAAAGCTCACACCAAACATGCACACGAAAGCTCAAAAGCTCACACCAAACATGCACACGAAAGCTCATACCAAAATATAAACTTAGTTGGTCTTTAAGGTGCTACTGAAGGAATTTTTTTATTTTGCTTCGACTCAGACCAACACGGCTACCTACTTCAGAACAGTTAATGATAAATTGCTACGGCATTTTTCTCCTATAATACAAACAGTTTTTGAACACCCCACTGGGTCTCTGTATTCTAGCTATGTATGCCCCCAATTTGCTTTTATTGAGAAGAGCAGATCAGCACCTGCATTCCAGCTGCTTTGACTATCAGGAACCAGTCTGCATGGTATGGAAGCCCTTGCAGCGCCTCCCCTTCCTGCAACCTGGTGGCAATGTAAGACACATTTGCTAGTGCCCCTCTCCAAGCTGCAACAACCGTTGTATAATGGGAGGTTATACAAGGTGGGGCATGCAGGAACCTTATGCATGGTCTCAGGCTTTTCATGTTACCAAGACAAATATGGAAGCATGGGAAGCCCATTCTGCAAGAATTAATAACCAGGACTAACTGGATGCAGTAGTTTCAGGTGTCCATAAGAATGCATGTGAAGGTCATTTAAGATGCCTGTTTGTTTCCAGTACAGTGCACTGCTTTTGGGTCGCTACAGACCCATTGTGGCTGGAGTTCAGAAGACAAAACATTATCAGTGCATTGACAATGGACAGTATGTCTCCTTATAGAGAGAAAATGGGTAAAATAAGCATTCACTCAATGATTTATCAAATTGCTTTTTGGGGGATGACACCAGTTCACATTCTAAAATGAATGAATGAGTTGCAATCCTAGATATTTGCTAGTTATATATTAGTATGTACATATAGTAATTACATTGAGAGGAAAAATATTTTTTCCCATAACAATTAATGTTTGTAAATGTTTATGGAAGTACATAACAAATATAACAAACACATGGACTAATTAAGATGAAAGGGATGACAGCCCTTGTGGCTTCTTCTGAAAAATAAAGAACATTACAATAGTAAGACTTAATTATTTCTGTAAACATTTCAAATTAGTTTCTGTATAAAAACTGAATTTATAAAGTAGTTTATATCGTCTCAGCCTTTTGACATTTGTACATACTATGTCAAGAATAAATTAGTCCTCATTTTTTATTTATTATATATTCTAATATATTATCATTTATTGCTCTATATCTTTGTTTGGATTTTTAAAGTTGCTTATTGTTGAAGCACAAATGAAAAAGCTTTTTGTTGTGATTTATACATTCCCTTCGCATACAGTATCAAAATATAACTGTTACATGTTGATTGAATATTAATATATAATAAATAATTGAGTATTAAAGTAAGTAATCTGTTATGTTTTATGCATGAATAATGCTAGCTGATGAATAAGTACTCCTCCCCCCCCCTAAAAAAAACAAAGCAATCAATTGACCCATTTCTTTAGTTTGGCATCCTGTTCATATGTGGGGAGACAGAGTATTCGTCAGTAGTCTCAATCCTCTTAACTATATGTTGCCAATTATCAGGTGTCAAATAATACATTTTATTTTACATTCTATGGAAGGGGTGAGAGAACCTGTACTTGTCGCCAGTTCAATCTGTTTGGATCCACTCTGATATAAGACCTAGTAAAGTTGCCATGGCTTCTCGGTTCACAGCGAAACCTGCAGCTGGCAACTTTGCTTCTATCCATTTCTTGGTAGAGCAACAGCAGATAAGCAGAAACATTCCTGACAGCCGCAGTTCATAGGTTTATTGTTGTAGCGAAAGGCCATTACAAATATGTAGCATTAGTATTAATAAAATAATACAGAGCATACACCCACAATATAAGCCAACATACAATATACAGTGTAGGTCAGGCTTCCCTTTCAGAATAAAGGAAAGAGTTATATTTGGCAAGCATCTCATTGCCAGAAGATCATGCACCTGTTTGCCAAGAATTGGATGGGTCTTTTATAGCTGCAGCTGTGTAGAAACCAGTGCGCCCAAAGCCATTCCATAGGACTGAGCCACCAAAAGTCATGCTCAACCTTCACCAGCCCTGGGGCAAAATGGGGAAATCGTTCACCGTAAATGCTGAGTTATTTTGAAGTTTACATTCTGCAGACCAAAGGGGCAGGCAAATATGTATTCAGACTTATGTGTATCTAATACATCGCACATGTGCCTAATGGCTATGAAAGTCTCAAACAGTTCATTCACTCACATGTGAGTTTGGCCTACTCTATTTGTTCCAATTATGGGCAAATTCGGGTTGCGCTGGGAAAGCATGTGGCTTACCATTGTAAAGTATTTGGCATCCTTTTGTGTCGAATATTTAGAACAGATGATCACTTAATAAATGTTGGGGTTGGTTTTTTTTTGCTGGGTAGCTTGTGTTTGCTAACATGTTATATAGTGTGCTTGTGCGTAAATGCACTGCGCATTAGCATATTGTAACGTTGATCAGGTTGGATAAGAATAATGTTAACGGCAGTTTTAAATTTACTCTTATTTTGTGAGATAACATGTTAATGATGTAGCTGTTTTAATTTGACTTTAGCAGACAGTTTAAATATAGGTTTCCCTTACAGAGACAAAAGTTGCAATTTAAAGCTCTTTGGTGGTCTAAAAACAGCTTAATTCTCTAGTAGCATGGTAATAAGCACTAATCCAGCTTATGCAGTGATTGTAGTATGTCATGTTTGTGAAAGATTGCCTAACTAGGCTTTCTCTGGGTTTTATGTAAAAAAAATTAAATGTAAAACCTTATAACATCTTTATGCTGAGACAAACTGTTCAATTTAACTTGCGCTCCAGCAGCAGCTGTCAGGAATTATCATGCTTCCTGCGTTCTTGGTATCACCTTGTGTCCTTACCTCCTAGATAGACTCTGTGGGATGATAAAGCTCACCTTGTTAGGATTTATTACTGAAATAATAACCCGAGGTAAAATGAAAGTTGATGTCACACGGAATGACAGCTGACATATATTTATGTCATGGGCAACATTATAATAATAAAACTTCCTTTCCCTTCCTTGGCACTAGGTGTTAAGTGGAAGTGTGCCTCATCATATCCTCCAGTGCCCTGCGTAGGGAGTCCATTAGACAAATACACGGTTCCTCTGTGGGCATGTTCACTGTAACGCGCCCTGTCAGGTGTTGTTTAAGCTTTAAACCGCGGCTCTGTGGCGGTACAAAACAGACCTATGGGGCGACTGTGCGTACGTTCTTATAATGTCATGAGATTTATTTTTAAAAAGAGCAGAGTTTTATCGCTTCAGTGGGAAAGTAAAATCTTTTGTAGCTGTGGTTTTGTAGTTATCTAGAGGTCCCATACAAGTAAGATAAGCAAAGCAAGAGTTAGCAATGAATGGCCACGGGACTTTACCTCAGAGGTGCTTCAACAGCTGCCAGCATATGGTTGAGAAATGTCACCGGGTTCTAGTATTATAAGGGAGAAGGGTGAGGAACACTGTCTCCACACCATTAATAATTTTATACACCTTCGTCATGTAGCGTCTTACTTGACCTTCTCTAATCTAAGAAAACCTCAAATATTGTAACCTTTCCTCATAGAGGAGTTGCTCCATCATCACCTACCATTTTTGTGAACCTTTTGTGAACCTCTTCCTGCTCTACAATATCCTTCTTGAGGCGAGTTGATCAAAACTGTACACCAGGCATAGGCAAATTCGGCCCTCCAGATGTTTTGGGACTACAACTCCCATCATCCCTAGCTAACAGGACCAGTGGTCAGGGATGATGGGAGTTGTAGTCCCAAAACATCTGGAGGGCCGAATTTGCCTATGCCTGGTGTACACAGTTCTCCATGTGCAGCTGCCCATTGTATAACGACTTTATAATACTGACAGTTTTATTTTCAGTCCCTCTCCTAATAATCCCTGGCATGGATTTTCCTGCCTTCCTAGTTGACACACACTAGTTTGACATCTTCATCAAGCTATCCATTACAACCCCAGGGTCTTGTTCCTGGCCATGGGTACATGGGAAGTTATGTGGGTTCTCCCCCCCCCCATTGTGCATTGCTTTAAACTTGCTTACATTGAAATGGATTTGCCATTTGACTGCCCATTTGTCCAGTTTGGAGAGATTCTTTGGGATATCTTCACAATCTTTTTGTTTTAACCCATTTGAACAATTTTGTGTCGTCAAAAAACGTAGCTACCTCCATGGTCACCCATTAGCCCTAGACTATTTATGAGCGAGTTGACATACATGGGTCCCTATACTGATCCTTGGGGGACTCTACTTTCTGCACCCTTCAATTGGACTATCCATTCCTACGCTCCATTTCCTGTTTCTTTCCAGTTACCAATCCACAACAGGACTTCTCCCCTCATTCTATGATTGCTGTGCTTCCTCAGAATTCTTTTGTGTAGTCCTTTGTTATAAGCTTTTTGAAAGTTTTAAGTACACGATGTCTACTGGATCACCAGGTTTTATGCTTGCCTTCTGGCCAAAAAAGGAGCATTAGGACCAGTGTTGGTAGAGCATGAATTAAGAAGTCCAATGTGACAGTGCCGAGTGCCCTGGAGTTAATGCTTGTTTTGCTTTCCCATTCTCCAAGCTCCTAACTCCAGGGCAGCCTTATACCAGCGAGAGGTGCTATGGGTTGTATCCAGTAAAATGTCTGTGGAATGGGGTAGTTGGATGCTGGCTTTACTGTTCTCAGTACCACCCCCCAAAAAACTTACTGCTGAATGGGGTGTACTGTGGCATAGAGTGCTGAGGGTGATGCCAGAATATGAGGTAGCATCACCCATGAGTGGTAGCCCCATTTACAAAAGGTGCGTCTTCTCAGTTTTCAGAGATTCCTCCGCATGACAGCCCATCCCCTTCAACAAGGCCCCTTGACACTTGGAAGATGCTTTTATGGGTGTTGCTTGGAAGAGGAGAAAATGAAACATAATCCTGCCCACTCCTTCTGTAGAGTTTTCTCCAGATCTAGCCGGATCCAATCTCTGATTTAGCCTTAATTTTAGAGGCAGTAAAGGTGGAGCTGTTGAGTTCTGCTTCTCTAGGTGTGAACTGGATGTTGTGGTAGCTAATAAGTTTTCTGGAAGGTTCCTCAACAATGAGCTGAGAGATAAAGAATACAATATTGAACCACAGTTTGCTTTCCTTATTAACACAAGGAGTGGGTTTGAAAGAGAATATGCATTGTGTTAGTGTTCCTTTGTGGTAAGAGGAAACGGGGTGTTTTGGGTCCGAGGTGACTTAGCTTCAACATAGCTACACTCTCCATCAATGACTTCTTATGCTATTGTTGGTTTTGCTATCAGATTTCTGTGAAAAGTACTTTCACCATGGATTTGCCTTAAATGTTAAGGCCCTCAAGGCAATACCTGGCCAGAGTTTTGTACTGTACTTGACAAAGGAGTGTTAACAGCCGGGAATATTCAGGTCATGTGTCTCTATGGAAGCTAACTGCTGGAAGATTGCTTCTTGATAAAGGACCACACAGCAATGTGTTGTTTAGGGGGGGGGAAACCATCAGACAAAGGAGTATGGAATATTCTCCCCACCCTAGCTCTAGCTGTAAAAGGTACAGGCAAAGGGACCCCTGACTATTAGGTCCAGTCATGACCGACTCTGGGGTTGTGGCGCTCATCTCGCTTTATTGGCCGAGGGAGCCGGCGTACAGCTTCCAGGTCATGTGGCCAGCATGACAAAGCCGCTTCTGGCGAACCAGAGCAGCGCACGGAAACGCCATTTACCTTCCCGCCGGAGCAGTACCTATTTATCTACTTGCACTTGACATACTTTCAAACTGCTAGGTTGGCAGGAGGAGGGACCGAGCAACGGGAGCTCACCCCGTCGCAGGGATTCGAACCGCCGGCCTTCTGATCATGTAATCTAGGGGTGTGGAGGGGGGGAAGCAGGAAGAGAACTGAGTTTCTGGGCTCTGCAAGCTAATAGACACTTTGGTGATTAGATGTGGGGCAGTAGCTCTGGTTGCTTGTTGAGATGTTTATTTTTAAATAAACTGAAATATTGAACACCCTAAGCTTAAAGTGATATTCTACCCAAAGAAAACTAAAGCACCACACCCCTGGAATTTCTCATTGCTTGGAGAAGAGTCGCCCATATGATACTAAGTACTACATTTGCATATTTCAATAGCCTTTTAAGTTTGTTTCAGGCAGCCAGGTTTACCATATGATCTGCACCTGTGTTGTATAATTTGAAGGCTGTGACAAAAGTCTTACTGACTGTTCCAAGCACTGTGGCAATAGATGGGACAGAATGAACAAAACAACAAATGCTATGGTGGATATTTAATATGAAAAAAAGTAGGGAAAAGAAATCTTAACATGAAAAATAAAAACCACAGTAGATATGTCTATTGCATAAATCAAAAGGCTTTATGTCATAACATGAGCATGTGCCACACCGGCTCATATATTGGATTTCAGTAGTTGGTTGCATAAAGAAGTAAAGTGTAATGAAACTGGCAAGCAAAGTATTCCCCAGTCAGCCTTATCTTTGTTCCATTTGTCCTTCAGACACAGCTTTTCTAGCGTTTTTCAATAAAACCCATCCAGCTCTCTCTCTTACTTTGCATCTCTCTGTAACTGAGCTGAGAAAACCAATGAGATTCAGTGCTTTTCTACTTGAGTCCTTAGCAGCTGTTTTTTAAGAGATCAAAACTTAGAATGCTGCTACATGGTATTAAGGCTTAGCCACTGATGTGTCCCTATAGAGGTTATGTTTTTCTTGTGGGGAGAGCGGTGGGAGGGAAAGGGTGAAGGGTGACACTTTTGAGCAGGCTTGTAGACAGTAAACACTACTTTCCTT
Organism: Zootoca vivipara; assembly: GCF_965207765.1. Taxonomy (NCBI): domain Eukaryota; kingdom Metazoa; phylum Chordata; class Lepidosauria; order Squamata; family Lacertidae; genus Zootoca; species Zootoca vivipara. The sequence continues at coordinate 35,321,281 of NC_142582.1, forward strand.
GTTTCTTAGGATCCTCTTTGCAAGCTCAGTGCTTAACCTGACTGAACTCGTTGCCCTTCGGCCTGACCTTGGCAAATTGAAAAAGGTCCTTTACTTCCATGAGAACCAATTGACATATCCTGTCCAGAAATGTCAGGAAAGAGACTTCCAATATGGGTACAACCAGATTCTTTCATGGTAGGTGCATCTCTCATGCCCTTGTGTTTAATTGTTTTCTAGTATCTTCATGAACATACCTCCAGGGGTTCTTTTTTTTCTTTTTCTTTCAATAATATATATACACAGACATACACGGAGTCCTACGTGATTTCCAGTATTTGCAGACAGACAGATGCACACACAATTCAACACTGAAAGTATCAGGTTCATTAGTATATACAGAGTTGCTGAATGCCAAGTATACCTAGATACTATTATGAGTGTCTCATTGTACTCCAGTAAAATGCGCTGATTTCCAGTATATACCTCAGTGCTTTTGCTTTGAGAGCACTTAACAAAAGGGGCAGTTAATCAACACTGGCTCAGCAATAGCTTTTACTGCATCCAGCTGAAATTAAAATAGAGGTTTTCAAGGGAGTAAACAAAAATTAAAATGTACTGCGGCAATGTTTTTAGTGAGAGAGGGTAGTAAACATACCAGATAAATCCTTACGTTTCTTTCATTGCGTATTCACAAATTGTGCAGTGGTAAAACACCCAGACATTTAAAAGGCTGTGGCCCTTTATTGTTACTTAAAACAAACATATTTCCTGAATATAAGTTAATGAAAGAAGTTAATAACGGCTACACTGAAAAGCTTTGTGATTAGGCGTTATACAAACCTAAAGTGAAACTGCAAAGCTGAATTGGCTTGAATTGAAATAAATTCATTTACTTGGTCTATTTCACATATTTGTTATTAGAATTATTATAAGCATAGATTGAGCGTTTTAAAGCTAGATGTATAACATCTGCATCTTTGCATTGTAACTCAGATGAAAGACAAATAATGATCCCTATATACTCGAGCTTTTTGTAGCTGCCGTTCTGCTTTCATTTGCAAAATGCTTCAGTTTTGCAGTAGCAATATTCTGAGAATATAATGAAATGGCTTTGCCATGAAATGGTTCTTAAAAACAAATAGCAGCTTATAAAAAATATTCCTCATCATTGCTACTGGAAGAAATACATCATGAAATGTTAAACCATTCTCCCCCCCCCTCACTTTTACTTTTGAAGATGCTATCATTTCCTATATTATCTTTGGGTTTATGGGACCTTTCCAATGATTTAGCTGTATTAATGGTCAGAATTTGTATTTTGAAGTCATATAAACACTGGGAGTAATTCAATATGGCACAATTATGATCATTCCATCAGCAGAAGCAGACCTTCCCTTGCTCCTGAGCTGATTTGGGGTGTGGGAGGGCATGCAAGGGGAGGAGGGGGAAATACCCATTGTCCTACTGGGTCTCGTTCTGCTGGCTCCTGTTAGTGCAACTATTTAGCTAAATCCATCCCACGAGATCTGTTTCCTGAAATTCAGCTATACAGTGGGAGTGAATGAATGGGTGAGTGGAACTCCCATTCTGCCGATTAACCTTGGCAAGTGTAGGGGCTTCTTCCTTTAGGACAGGTGTGGGCAGAAATCACATTGCGGGCTAATGGTATTTCTCTGGGTGATTTACAGTACATCAACAGGAGTTTCTGACTTTCAGTTACAAATCAGACAGCTGAAATAAAGAATGTGTACAGGGAAACTATATGGGGATTTTGGTGTGAAAGGAGCAGAAGAAGTTCATTTCTTGACACTAAAAAAATAAAATCTTTGGGCTAAGTTGTGTGCTTAGAAGCAACCCCATTCCTTAATGGAAGGGCAGCATCCCTACAAACATTGTATAGGGTCATGAAACTGTAGCATTGGAAGAGACCAAGAGGGTCATCAAGGCCAACTCCCTGCAATGCAGGGCTCTTTCACCCAAAGTGGGGCTCATACCCACAACCCTGAATTTAACAGTCTCATCCTCAACAAACTGAGCTATCCCAGGTCTTGAGTAAGCATGTCACTGCATGTATATACCATAGTTTTCCTCCAGGCTTCATTCTGCACTTGGTTGTGGTGGGGTAGACCTGGGGTTCTTAAAAACCTCAAATATACCCTGTAAGTCCACCCCTGCCATACGTAATCAGCAGTGTGAGGGGATTCCCAATAAAAATTATCAGTGGCTGCTATATCGGGCACGGGCAGGGGTAAGACAGTATCTGCACATAAGCCAGGCTCTCCTTTTCCTTCTGTTGCATGCTCTTTGGCCTGGATGAGCCCTATGGAACATATTGTCCTGGGGAAAGCTCTCTAAATCTGCACTTGCTTAATTGCCTGCCTCTTTCTCATCTACTAAATAAGGAGCACTTTATCACACATCAGCTGCTGACATGTGTGGTCTGGTGGGTGCCTGTCCCTAGGGTTGGATTAAGACCTTCAGAAGCCCTCAGCGTTGGAAAGATTGTGGTGCCCCCTGTTCCGTATGGAACTCAAAATCGAAACAATACTAAACTATTAAAAATGTATCTTTCAAAATGACACTAAACTTACATGTATCCTGAAATACCAGTAACTATCAAGCGCAACACATGGCAGGATCCGATTTCCTGGGATTATTTTGATCTGTGGTAGGAGGACATATCTGCTGGTATAGGTGGGGATAAGTAATAAAAAGAGAACAGAAAAATAGAGGAGGAGGAGGAGGAGGAAGAGGAGGAGGAGGAGGAGGAGGAGTAGTAGTTACTATTATTAAAATTTGTATACCACCCTATACCTGCAGGTCTCAGGGTGGTTACAACATGAAATCACAATATAGACTTCTGGTGTGCTTATGTCTCTCTGGATTGAAACCATCACTCCTAAGACACAGCATCTTAGCAGTGTATTTGCTCAGAAGCAAAACAGACAGGGTGTTTTTAAACACATTCTATAAAACTAATTGCCTTCTTTGCTTATGTATCGGTATTTCTGGCCTCGTGGCAGGAATTTTAATTGCAAAAGGAAATGCAAACTTTTTTATCCTTTCATTCTTTTTTATATACCGGTATCTCCCACAGGATAGGTCCCTTTCTTCTTTTAAATATATGTAAAATCCTGTATTTAACCCTGCTCCCATTTTAAATGCCTTGGGAGCATCATGTCCTCTCATACAGCGGTGGGCAACTTCAGACTTGGGAATCAAATGCTGCTCTTCAGCCCTCTCTGTTTGGCCCTGGGGATTCTCCATAGCTGCCAAGTCTCCCGTTTTCCCCGGGAAATCCCCGTTTTTCCAGCTGTTCCTAGCTGAAAAAACAGATTTTTTTGTTTTCCGGTTTATTCTGGTGTGGCAGCCATTTTGGAACTGGGTGGAGCATGCTCAGAAGCGACTTTTGATGCTGCTCTGCCCAGTTCCAAAATGGCTGTAGTGCGACTTCTGACGCGGTGGCCATTTTGGAACTCGGCAAAGCAGCATCAAAAGTCACTTCTGAGCATGCTCCGCCCAGTTCCAAAATGGTGGCAGCGCTACTTCCGGCCTGCTATTTCCGGCCCGGTCCCTTATTTCTCTGACAGCAACTTGGCAGGTATGGGACTCTCCCCAGGCCACACACTCCTCTCTAGCCACACTGGCCATGCTTTGCACCTTGCTTAATTGTCTAGAATATGTCCTTAACTCTAATGGTGCTCCTTGTTTTCTGGGATGGGGGATAGAAAGAGGTATGTGACTGTATCTAGAGACTAGCCTAGGTTACAAAGGCCAAATTAAGTTTTGCCTGTGGCCCTGCCACCTCTGGCCCCTGGAAATATGCCCAGAAGAAAATGTGGCCCTCAGGCTGTGAAAGAATACCCACCTCTCTAATAGTTAAGGTGAGTGGGTAGTTCTGGGCTGCCCAGTAGGAGAGCAAAATAGAAAAAACCTGAAAAATAGAAAAAAATAGAGAAAACTGTGTTTCTGCATTCCTTTTCATCTAGGTCTTAATGGAGTGCATTCTCCACCGTCAGCCCAAATCCTGTCCCTTTCTCAGGTTCTCACGAATTGTTCTCTCATTTGGTGAAGAGCGGAAGGAGCCCTAATTGCTTAGTATCTTGGAATGGTGGACAGGGATGTCAAATTATTATCCGGAGACTCTTGCCATCAGGAGGATTTAGAATGTCATAGGAACATCTGGGACTGAGTGTTGGGCAGCCAACACCAAACCCAGGCAGGGTAGCCCAATAGCATAATTGGGATAATTCAGAATACCCCATAGCATCTTGTTATGGGTGTCTACTTATATAATTCCGTATTCCATATTAGACGCTTTAGGGAGCCAGGTGCTAGTGTGGGAGATTTCAGCAATGAGAAACCTTTATACAGAATCTGTTTTCCCTTAAGATATATGCTAAGTAAGCATGTGTTATTCCACCCCTCCATTTAATTGATTGAATTTAAGTGCTTGGGTTTCTATTTTGGCAATCACACACAAAACTATAGCCTACAGACAACAACAACAAATATTTTAAAAGTGTGGTTCAAAAAAGTGTGACTGCCTGTCACAAAGTTTTGACAGAAATAACTTTTGTCCCTTTTGTTCCCAGCTATTAGTTAAAAGCAAAAGAAATAGGTTAGCTCACTGGTTGTCATAGCTGAAAGAAAACATAGCTGAAAAAAGTGTTTGGAAAAATGTGAGATTTCAAAAATGGTTCCACTCCAGTTGTTGAGCTGAAAAGCATTAGAGTTCTGTTCAAATATTTCCTTGCTTTTCCTGCTGAGTCCTGCTGTTTTTCTGGGCAGTGTCAGTTTTCTATCTTGTCTATGAAGCAGTGAGAAATAGGAGGAGGAATGATTTTAACCCTGTGTTAGATAGTGATAACTGGTAGACTGGTAGATAGTGTACACACTGGGAAAGGGGTGGTGATAACTGAGGGCTGTGCCTGTTATCCCCAACCTCTTTGGGTTGATTGTAAGAAGTTAGGTAAAGGCTTGTGTATGCAAGTGCCAAATAAGAGACCCATGCTGTCCAGTTTTGCATAGTATGGATTGTTACCTGCAGAGCTGCTGTGCCTTGGGATATTCATGCATTGTCTCCTTTGCAGAAGTGATCATTTTAAGTCATAGTTTGTTTACCCAAAAGGTGATTTGTTTGAACATTCAACCCAGCCTAGGAGACTAACTGTGGTTTATTTTTGGCCTACAACCCTTGGTTTGTTTTAACCATAGTTTCACATTCTCTTTGAACTCCAGCCTTGCTTACCATGGTTTGGCCACCTTACCCCAGTTCACCATCAAGGCACAAGGAAGAGCAGCTGAAAAAACAAACTAAGCTTTGGAAAAAACAAGCCATGACTTGTTTGTTCTTCTCCAAGACAACTCATGGATTAATGAACAAACCATGGTTGAAATAAGTGATGGCTTAGCATTATGCATGAACACAGACTATGTATGGAGGTCAGGAGGAAGCTCGGGACACTTAGCTCTTGTCCATCTAGGTCAGTAGTTGACAGAGTAAGAAAACCAACTTGCCCTGAAACTTTCCTTAATTTCTATTGCTATTGGTTGAAATTTGTTACCATTTGGGGGGGGGCTGTGCTGAGAAGTTGTTTATGGTATTGTTGGTTTAAGGTTATGAAAAACTTTAGCTGCAAAAAAAGATCCTGTTAAGATTTGCTGGAAGGAGTGACATACATGGTCCTTTAAGTCTGAATTGATTTTAAAATAGTTAGCTTGGTTTGCTCAGCTTGAAAATATTTCTGACTTCTCTAATGCACATAAGAATTTGGGGGTAGTGTAGTGCAGTGGTTTAAGAGAAGCTCTTTTCGGGTGTTATGGTTAAAAAGGGAACATAAATATATTAGTCTCAACTCTAATAACCCCACATGCACTGTCCCCTCCTCCCAATACTCTGCCCTGACTCAATGCCAAGGATGCAGGTTTGATCCCCATGTGCATTGCCGGAATTGGACTATATGATCCTTAGGATCTCTTCCAACTATGATTCTATGACGCTCCCAATTGAACAGGAAGGTCTGAGGGAGCTTCTAAGCACATTGCGGTAGATGTAATTCGAAGCCTCAGCACAATTGGGCATGCTGATAAGGCAATATTCCCGATCATACAGAGGCAGCATTCAGTTGATTGAGCTTAGAACCCCCTTCAAACCTTCCAATGCAGTCAGATCAAGGGTGGAGCACACAGGACCAAGTGCATACGTGGATGCGGGGCTGGAGATGAGATGATACACACTTCCAACTCATGTTTACATTTCCTTTTCAGCAACAACATCTGATTAGTGATCGAATGAGGTGAGCATTGAGACATCCCTCATTCAAATATATTCTCCCACCCCAGTCATGGTCTCACTTGGTGGCCTTTGGCAAGCTGCATTTTGAGCTGCAGCCTGTAATGCAAGGGTGCTAATACCAGGCTGATGTATGGACAAGTTAGGTCATATATGTAGCATTTTGCCCATGTAGGAAAAGGCACCCTGGATACTAGCTTGGGTCCAGAGAATGGTAACAAAGAAAGCACATTTAGTGCTGTTCCACAACCTCTTGTGCAAGGCCTAGTACAAGATTTATAGTAGTTCAGCATTGTTTCAGGGTCAAGGTTACAGTACTGTATAAGAAAAGGCCAATAGGTAAAACAGCAAAATGCAGTAAGTGAACTCCAGTGGGTCATAAAAACATATTGAAAGTGAGCTTGCAAGTCTTGAGAACAAGGGAATGTTTGCCCAAGAGGTTGTGACCATGAAGGAATTCTCTGGAGATTACTTTTGTCTGTAAAAACAAACCTTCTGTTCTTGGAAACAGCCCTTCTGCTAGCAGTAGGACACCTTTAAGATGTATTAAATAAATTGATGAGATGTGTTTAATAAATGGATGATTTTGCTCTCTTTTTTCCCATTAGTTTGGTTGCTGACGTGGTGGTGTTCAACTCTGCTTATAATATGGAGTCATTTCTAACATCTATAGGGAAGTTTATGAAGCTGATGCCTGACCATAGGCCTAAGCATCTGGAAGAGTTAATTAGACCAAAATGCCAAGTCCTTTATTTTCCAGTGATGTTCCCTGATGTGAGCAGGTTGGTGGCTTTTGAATTTCTTCTCTCTGTTCTGTGCCATTCATGTTTTCTCAGTTCTCTTTATACTGGTGATTATTACCTGGAATTTTTGCATGGCTTGTACATCGGAAAATCAGAGGACATATTACACTACTGTTACATTTTCTCATTCAGAACTCAATAACAGAAGAATATCAAGTGACTTAGCCAGGACTACTTGTAAGAAATGCCATCTGCGCCAGTCCTGCTGACAATCAGTACATATACTGAATATTTGATTGGGCCAGGCACCAGGTTACCTTTGAGTTCCTGAGATATAAAATTCTCCCCCAAAGAAGCACATGCATTACCTTCCTTCACCACCACCCCATAGTTGTTCATTTACACTTTACCTTCTTCACTTTCACACTTCCCCATCTCTATCCACTTCTGAAGTTGCTCTGAAATCATCTGATCCTACTTGTTTCAAGGTGCAATGAAGCTGGGGGTGGAAGAGGTACCGGTACTTTTCTTGACAGTAGGAATAGTATTTCACTCCAGGACACATTACCTGACCGACTTGATTAGATTTCTATTTTGCAAATAGCTATGGCCCAATTTAAAGGAGGCACTGCGATTGGATCTCCTTTTGTGGTGGTTGTTTTAAAAAATTCAAAGCAGCCACAGGAGAGCCCAAATTGAATTGGAGGAGTGGGGCTGGGTGTGTGTAACCATCCTCTTCCCGATACTTAGTTTTATCTGCCTGCTTTTAGTGTGTGTGATACTAAGAATGCCTAACATTCAGTGGAACCCGGCCTGTCTCTTTGTGAGCCTTCTTATTGGGAGGAGGTAAACCCAGAACTGTGAGTCATACAGAGACATAATGAGCAGCCTCTTTGGAGATGTAACTGCTGCTTCTCCAAATCTGGTAGCAGGTGATGTGCAAGACCTTTGCCTGAGACCCCTGAGAGCTGCTGCTAGTCACGGTAGACAATACTAGAAGGTCTACCTGTCCTCACATCTGTATACCTATATTTTGAGATCATCATCACCAGAGGCTGTTCTCTGTTCTCACATTGAGATATGGTGGGTGGCTACTGGTAGAAAGGTATTGTCAGTGCTCCTCAGAAAGGAACATGTGGCACCCATTCTGATATCTTTTCTGGTGCCAGAAAAGGACCTTTTTTATTTTATCAGGTGTTGATCTGTTTTATTTTCGCTTATATATTGTTTCTGATACCTTAATATATTTGCTCTTTGTGTTTTAAATTATTTTATTGTAAGCCCCCACCCTGTGGAAGTTCCTTGAAAGGCAGGCATAAATCTTCATAATGAAATACACATACTGTATAAATAAATATTGGACTAGATAGACAAATAGTTTGATTGATATAAGGCAACTTCTCATATGTTAGTTCCTAGTTCGGAAATGACTGTGTTACACTTTTTGGAAGTGTAACAAATTTACTTTGCCTTATAGTTTAGACAAGGCGCTGCCAGCGACTTTATATACGTTGGTTATTTTTAATGTGATTTCTTATTACCGTATTTAAGAAGTATCCTTTCTAAATTGAATACTGCATTGCAAAATAACACACAGTTCATATTTCTTAATGTATTTATTTGAAAAAAAAACACTGGTTTTTGTTCAGGAGTTAATATGAAAGTTACATGTACCCTTAAAATCTCAGTGTATTTTATATTGCTTGACATTGTGTAAAAACTATTGGATGGAATCCAGAATAGTGTGAAAGGACTGCACCTTCCTCTTGTCCTCTTGCAGCCACTTGCCCACCCCAAATCTGTTGTGGAAGGGCTCCTGACACCCCAGAATACATTTTGAGGGTGTGTGGAGGGCTGTACCAGGATGGGGGAAAGAGGAAAATGAAGACTTGCTGTATGCTTATACATGAACAGGGTTGGATACAGCCCCTTGTGTTTAGAAACCAATTATGGTTCCTGGCTCTAAATAAAAATTAACATCAGCCCAAGATGCCAAGGATTTAATTCTTACCAAGAACAACAATTCATGACCCAAGTTGTGCATTTTCAGCTTCAGCTACTGATAGTTGCTGTTATTCCCCCCCCCCCCAATCATGTGTTAAATAAATCTCAAATGCACCTGTGGCAATTGAATGCAGTTTATTAATTTACTCTGTATTACTGCAGTGAAATCTAGCTGAATGGAAATGGAGGAGAAAAAGGTTAAGAAATATCATGGCCAAACTTAGATTCATAAAGCAAGCTCTTCGCCCAGAGTGGTTTTCGAGTTATTTTCAAATGGTAATTTGCTTTATCCAAACCAAACTCATACAGTGTAAGTAAGTGATTATTTGCATGACTGACAGTCATTTGAATGCCTGCAGTCTTTTAAAAATGCATAATTTTGCAGAGATGTTGGGGTGGGGGAAATATGAACAGCAGAATAACCAAGGTGATTTCTCTCTCCTCTCCTTACTTTGACCTCCTTTTTAGTTTTTATTGCTGTTAACATGATTTTCTTTGTATATGGGGAAGGAGATGAACTGAAAACAAAATAAGGCAGCACCATTAAGGATATGGCCATGATTTGTAAAAGAATCTCCATTTTATGTTAATATTGTGTCTGTAAAGAAAACACACACCACTCTCTCTCTCTCTCTCTCTCTCTCTCTCTCTCTCTCTCTCTCTCTCTCTCTCTCTCTCTCTCTCTAAATTGGCCCTAGGTGTCGGCTACATAGCTGGAGCAGCATATAGCATTTCACTTAAGAAAATCAATTTTGTTTGTAGCTTTTCTTAACCAAAAATCCACATGTGTCCTAACAGAAAAGTTGTTGTGATAGAATAGGAATGTAATGTTTACAGTTGTACCTCCGCTTACGTATCCCTCCGGTTGCATAAACTTCAGGATACGTAAGCGGCAAACCGGAAAGTATATTTCTTGGTTTTTGCCATGCGTGCATATGCAGAAGCAGTCTCTCCGGTTGCGAAAATCTTGGGATCCGGCCAGACCTCTGGAACGGATCCTGTCTGCAACCGGAGGTACCACTGTACATAGAATTGAATATTCAACAATGCACCAAATATTATTTGGCTGATTGGAATTGGTGTGGCAGTGTGGAAACAGATATTCCATTTTGAGTGAAAAACATTTGAATGTGTATATTACTTTCCTTTCTTTTTGGGGAAGTTAGGGCTCCCATTGGTGGTAGTTACTTCTGCTGCATCACTGTATTTTGCAATAGAGATGCTGTTGGATTTTTATTTTGAAACCCTTAAGTTGAGTCTTTAGCAGACAATTTTCATTTGCTTATAATTAAAGATACATATTTTAACCAATATATTTAAAATAATACAAAATCAATACATTTAACCAAATATTTTTCTCAAATGTTCAGGATAGTGAACAAAATAAAACAGGATGAAACATGAAAACTGTATAACATAAAACAATAGCAAGATGAGAGAAGAAATAGCAATTGACACTTAAGGTTTAAATCACAAATCAAAAATAGAAAACCCAAAAGAAATTGTACCAAAAAGAAAATTCAAGGCTAGTGTGGTGTAGAGTGTTGGACCAGAGTTCAAATCCCAACTCAGCCATGAAGTTCGCCAGGTGACCTTGGGCTAGTCGCTACCTCTCAGCCCAACTCATTTGCAGGGTTGTTGTGAAAATTAAATTAAAAAATCCTTCCAGTAGCACCTTAGAGACCAACTAAGTTTGTCATAGGTATGAGCTTTCGTGTGCATGCTACTGGAAGGATTTTTTAATTTTGTTTTGACTGTGTCAGACCAACACGGCTACCTACTTGTAACTTGTGAAAATTAAATGAGAAGACTGAGAACCTTGAACTCCTTGGAGAATGAGGTGGGATATACATTAAATAATAAGTCAGAAATAAAATATTTTCTGTTGAGGAGAGGATTCCTGAGACAGGGAAGCACCCCATTGTGGGTCTACTGCCCACCTCTCTGAAGATTGGGGAAGCTGACAACAGGAAGCCCTAGCAGGTTCACGTCGGAGAAATTGGTCTTAAAAGTGCACTTTTAGATTCAATAGGTGTTTTGAGTCGTTTTCAAGGCACTATGTAAGGATCACTCAAACTCTGTTTTTGGCCAGCAAAATTTCCATAACTTTTATGGGAGATGAGATACCTCATGTATTAGATGGTCTTCTGTGGATTCTCACTTTATCTCTGAGTGATATTTCTGTGTTCACAGATGTATTCTTAGTCTGCATGGCTTCTTTGCACATCTTTAGCTACCCTAGCCATCACAGGCCAGATTTGAAAAGTGGGTTGTGCCACCCACTGGATGATCAATCACCTGATGTCACAGTGAGGATCATCAGGACTTCATAGCACCATGCACCTTCTTTTTTTGCAACTTTATCAGACATGATCCCATGAACTATAGCTGGATTTTTAGATGGATTGCCTTTCAGAGATGTTTCTATCCCAGCTGAAAAGTTTCACAGATATGCGCCCACATTAACCCAGTAATTCCATAGAGACAAAAGGTTACAGCAGAACTTGCCATTATTTAGGGTAGGGGTAGCTAATATGGTCACATCCATACATTGGTGGACTACAGCTCCCATCAGCCCCAAGCAGCATGGCAAATGATTCAGGATGGTTGAAAGCGCAGTCCATCAACATCTGGAGAGATTGCCATTATCTGCCTCTGATTTAGAGCATTCTTGGGATTCATTTAGAAATCTAGGGGCAGCCACCCAAGCTTTTTTGCCACTTGAAGTGGAATGGCTTGCTGCCGGTGTTGACAACTTACTTGTCTGTCCACTGCTGCATGGCACTGCCACCTTCTCTGCGCAGGAAATTCTAGCAAAACTGTTCCACGGAAAATATGGTCCTTCATCACATGGATTTCTGTGAAGGGAGGAAGGTATGACACTGCTTCCTCCTTTACTAGTTGCTTTAAAATTTAAGTGCCTCAGATTTAAAATCTACATTAGCCAAATGACAGCACAGAATAACAGATAAAAAGGGAACAGATGGGAGAACTCAGGTTAAAAGTTAATGAGAGCTCCTTTCATTAACACATATTGTTGGTATTATATACAGTGCTTGCCTTAAATCCTAGAAAAAATGAGGAAATAGAGATCTCTTTTTAAACTATGGTTCTTTTATGGGAAGGGATAATAGGGACAAAATTAAGAAATACAGCTTTGGTATAGGTCTAATATAAGAGACACCCTGTCCTCAATAGTGAAAAATGCCTGAGATGATCCTGATTGAAGCAGCAGAATAAAATGGAGGAAGAAACACCATCAAAGTGGCAAACTGTGATACAGCAAGCATAGGCCAGATCAAGTGCAAATATTCCCCATTTTGCACATTGTGCCATTTGGCAAAGGGAGAACCCATAGAGATCAGTAAAGGTAAAGGTAAAGGGACCCCTGACCATTAGGTCCAGTCGTGACCGACTCTGGGGTTGCGCGCTCATCTCGCATTATTGGCCGAGGGAGCCGGCGTACAGCTTCCAGGTCATGTGGCCAGCATGTCAAAGCCGCTTCTGGCAAACCAGAGCAGCACACAGAAACGCCGTTTACCTTTCCGCTGTAGCGGTTCCTATTTATCTACTTGCATTTTGACGTGCTTTTGAACTGCTAGGTTGGCAGGAGCTGGGACCAAGCAACGGGAGCTCACCCCGTCACAGGGATTCGAACCGCCGACCTTCTGATCAGCAAGCCCTAGGCTCAGTGGTTTAACCACAGCGCCACCTGGGTCCCTATAGAGATCAGTACTCTCATGCAAATACAAAACCGGTCTTTGCATGCCCTGCCATCAATTCCTAATTTGTTGTTACCCTTATGGAAGAGATTGCTCTGTATTAGTTGCTTGTTTCTTCTTTAAAACATATTCTCACCTGGGGGGGGGGGGAGTTTTTTGTCTGCTTTCCTTTAGCTAATGCCAGTAACTCAACTGAGGTCTTAGATTAGCCTTTCACTAGTTCCAAAATATACTGCAGTTGAATTCTCCATGCAACCTACTTAATTTTATTATGTTGGGTTCTCGTCATGTTGCATACAACGCATTCCCATAAAAGTTGCATTTTGTATTTACAGAGAAATTTCTCTTGAGAGTTAAGGTCTTGTAAAACATTCTTGTTCTACAGCATGAACGAATTATTACACTCTGGGGCATTAAAAGTGAAGTGTACTGAAGAAAAGAATTTTTTCATTAAAATGCCGTTTGTATTGATAAAACAGATTACTAGCATTTGATGAAATGTGAAACTTGGATCTGCCCCTATCACTAAATCGCCGGTAGGTTTATTTTGGCAGGAAGACTAGAATGTAATGTATATCAGGACCAATCATTATGCAGTACCTGTTAGTTTTGTATTCAATTAAATTGTGCTTCGGTAAAGTAGTTGGAAGGTTGTGGCGGGTGGGGTAGGGAGGGGAAAAAACCTTGCTTATTCTATCTATCTTGAAGTAGCAGAATGTAGTAACCAAGAATATTTGAAAAGAAAAGCTGTTGTGTTATCAGTTTTGGCACGGTCATTTATCAATCAGTATTTTAAACATTGACAAGTGGTAATTTAATAGGGAATGACCCTGTTGGCAGGAAGTTCTAATGACAGATGATGCAAACTCATTTATCACTATGGGGCTCTGCTGGCTTCTTACCTTTCTCAGTATCACAGCTCATATTTTCCAAGTCTGGGATGTGAGAAGCCACGAAGGGGAAAACCTATGGCAGAGAGCCTGAAGCCACTTCTCTCTCTCTCTCTCTCTCTCTCTCTCTCTCTCTCTCTCTCTCTAGTAGTTAACTCTTGATTTACACATGTTCTCATAGTGTGGATTGAACAGCCTGATGGTTTGATAACAATTTGAAAACATTGAATGTGTGCGTGTAATATCCTCTATTTAAAACTGATGTGCTCAGCACTTTTGCCATTGGGCCATGCTGGAAGCCTGAGCTGCCCTGACTTGTGAAGCGTCAAACCAGTTTGTGCATATGTGGGCATGGGCGTACCCAGGATCAAAACTAGGGGGGGGCAAGGGGAGGGGCCAAGGCACGGAAGGGGAGGGGCCACAAAGTGGGCGGGAACGGCGAACTCGCGCTCCGCCAGGCTGTGCCCCTCCCTAGAAGCAGGGCTGGTGGGCGGAGGCGGAGCCCAGCCCAGCGGAGCGCGAGTTCAGCGTTCCCGCCCGCCGCGCCGCGCTCTCTGGTTCCCCGCCGCGCTTGGCCTTGCCAGAGGGCGCGCCGGGGAGCTGGAGGGTGCGGCGCGGCGCGGCAGGAATGGCGAACTCGCGCTCTGCCGGGCTGTGCTCCGCCTCTGCCCACCAGCCCTGCTTCTAGAGTAGGGCAGCTGCCCTAACTTGCCCCGTGGTGGGTACGCCCTTGTATGTGGGGAGTGAGGGTGGGGAAGGACCCCCCCCCAGCCTATGGAAAAAGTGAGAGGAAGGATACACCAAAAAACATGTCTCAGAGGCATCTCAAGCCTCAAGTCCTCTGGACCCTTTTAGTTAGTTATTGATGTTTATGTGCCTAGAACGTCGTCCTTGTTCAGGGGCCATACTAATCTTTGCTTTATTGTTCCATTTCTTAGTTGTATGTGCTGCTGAAACAACCACAGGCTCTGTTAGTGCAGGGAAACTGCTGGTGGCCAGGATGAGAGCAGCATATTGTTGCAAGCTGGGTTTTTTGTTTTAGTTTTAGCATAAACAGCCACTCTTCTTAGGTGACTTTACTCAAAGTTACATAATATGAGTAAGAATAATTTATTAATTATTTGCCGCCCATCTGGCTGGGCCACTCAGGGTGGCTTCCCTCAAATTATAAAACCACAGCAAAACATTGCACATTGAAAACCTCCCTATACAGGGCTAGGGCTGCCTTCAGATGTCTTCCAAAGGTCAGATCGTTGTTTATTTCCTTGACATCTGATGGGAGGGCATTCCACAGGGTGGGTGCCACTGCCAAGAAGGCCCTCTGCCTGGTTCCCTGTAACCTCACATCTCACAGTGAGTGAAATGCCAGAAGGCCCTCAGAGCTTGACCTCAGTGTCCAGGCAGAATGATGGAATGGAGACACTCCTTCAGGTATACCATACACGTGTCCTTTTTCATCTGGCTTGAGCCCACCCCCACCCCACCCCGGTGACACAGTGGCTCAGAGGACACTTTGATGGTGCACACGCTTCTGGAAAATGCCCCCATTTGGGGTACTCTCTGCCCCAGAACCATTTGTCTTTTGGTTCCTGCATTGTACTACTGCAAACGTTGAATGGTGTGAGGGTGGGGTGTTGAGTGCAAGAGGAGCTGCCTTCACACTGAACCTATGAAAATTTCTCACCTGTTCCTGAGTTAATGTTTACATTTATCACCTGTATTGGGCAGGCAGGGGATGCTTTCAGAAGTTATTATTTGCTCAATTTACTCAGTTGCTTTATTTTCAGTGTGCATTTTGAAGGTTGTGATCTTGTAGCAAAACTACATGTGTTTGAACAGATAGAGATCAGACATTCTTTAAGAATGAGGGGTTGGATACATCAGTTGGGGCGGGGTGTTACTTGGGATTTTGATTTTGTTGAAATTTGAGGGATTGAAATGTTTTGTATCCTTGCACATTCACTTCATGACCTTTACCTTAGTGTAATCTACCTTGACAAATCTTGGAACTGGTTTTTGAACTCTGGCTAAATTGGAAAGCATTTTGAGGGTTCATTGAGAACAGTTTCCCAATGGCAAATTTCTCTACAATGTGTCAGTGGCCAGATTGTTGGTAAATTCATTCCCTTCTGAATAAAAAAATAAAAATAATTTTTGCAGTACTTTTTAGTGTACAAAGTGCTTTACTATTCTTATCTTAATTGTGATTTATATTTAATTCAGCATTTTGCTTTGCCTTCTCTGGGCTATCAGTATGGATAGTTATCAGGCAACCATTTAAACGTTAAAACTCTGTGGGCGGCATTTTTTCTCACCGCTGACAACTGGATTTTGCAAAAGAAACTTGAGTTACTGTAAACATAGTGTAATGTACTTTTCTGGAAACCTGGACATAGGTGATAAGAGTGGGAGCTTTTGAAAATAGGAGCCTTATTTTGGTGTTCAGATGGAAACTAAGCTCCTGGGGTTGGGGCGTGGGAACCTGTCTATTTTGAGGTGCGGAGCACTAGAAAATCTAGCTAAGAGTTTTTTTGTTTTTTTGTTTGAAATGCTTGACTTTCTGCCTGCTTATATTTTATATATATATTACTGTTCCGAAATGCTTTTTACGATTTAAGTGCTTTAAAAAATATAAAACACTACATTTCTATATATTTATTTTCTGTATTTTTCTCTCTCTTTATTTTTTAATTTATATCCTGCTTTTCTATGACAAAGCCATCCTAAGGGCAGGATACAGTATATTATATTTTAAAAGAAAGCATAATAAAGGAATCTGAAATACAATCCACAAGGAATCTGCAGCATAATGAAGCACACCAAGAAGAATAGCTTAAATTAAAAGAGACAACAGCTGGTCACTAAGCTGTCCCATTGTGACTACCCATAATGCTCCCGTGGAGCATCAATCCAGGACAGGGCTGGAGAACCTAAGGCCCAGGGCCAAATGTGAGGCTCCTAGGCCACATCCATTCCCCAGCCATGCATTGTCTCCCCAGGCCTCAACCCTCACTATCCCTTCTTCACAATCTCCTTGAGTGTTTCTGCCTGGCTGGAATGTGTCTTCGACGTCTGATAAAGACTCTTATTTACCTTGGTGGAGGTGAGGGAGGTAGAATTTGGTCTACTGTACAAACCTAAAGCTTGCACCCATTGTCTACCCACTTTGGCTTGGCTCCTACCTACCACTACTTATCTGGATGATTGTACAGATGGGACTGTAGCCCTTGGGCTGAGAAAGGTTGGCCACCCCTGTTCCAGGATATTGTGAATATTTTAAAGTGGTGGCTTCTCAGCTTTCCACCATCACATCCTTGAGGAAAGGTAGCCTGAAGTAGACATTGAGTATGGTAGCCTCTTCCAGGACACTGGCTACTCAGTAGCCTCTCAGGAGTGATGGGTTGTCATTAGGCGTTTCTGCTTGAGTCTGGGCATTGGGGGAAATGCGAGACCATGAGTTTTTGTTTGTTTTAAATAAGGACTGGAATAATATTAGGGACCCTGCTGCCACTACATCTGAGAAGTGGCTCATGCAACAGCACAAAACTTCTTGCAATAGTTCATACTTGCTGCTTGTTCCTGAAGTGTAAAAGGTAAAGGTAAAAGGACCCCTGACCATTAAGTCCAGTCGCGGATGACTCTGGGGTTACGGCGCTCATCTCACTTTACTGGCCAAGGAAGCCGGTGTTTGTCCGCAGACAGTTTTTCCAGGTCATGTGGCCAGCATGACTAAGCCACTTCTGGTGAAACCAGATAGTAATATATCAGAGGAAAGTAATTGCTGTTGTTTTATGCACAGGGGAATGGGATAATGGTGGATCTCGTCTTTGGTGTGTTTATGCAGTATGGATACAGCAGGCTTTCTGAGAGATACAACAGTGTCTTATGGGCACTTTAAAGACTACCAAATATATTATGGCATCATCTGATACAACTTTGTCTTTGCAGTGTCAAAATTACATGGGTACCCCTCTGGGAACTTACGGCAGCTTGAAGCTTTTAGTTCCCCAAAGCATGCTAGGATTTTAAAGGTCATGCATAGCACCATGGGCAGTGCCTAATTTCTGTTTCACTCTCGTTCCAGAATTTTCATAGTATCGCTCTGGAAACACTTGCTCTTGTCTGTAATTGATGCTTCTTCACCATTGCTTGCACAGTTTGTTATACTGCTATACACAGAACACTAGAGAGAGATGGCATTTCTAATATTAGTTGACAAAAGCATCATACAGACTTTTTGGCTTTTCCTCAGACCAGATCCCTAATTGCCTTTTTAATGTGTAGCAAATGCATTATGCAAGTTGTTCACCTTTCAAGTCCTTGAACCACTTTACTTCCTCAATCCTCTGAAAGGAAATGGATCCTTCTTATAGTTATCTATTGTTGGAAGTTTGTTCCTGTATGCCCTTTTTTGCAGCATTCGTTTCTGTGCATTCCACATTGCAGTCCCTATGGAATGACTAGTGATTGTACACAAGTAATTCAAAAAGGCATGCAGACCGTATTTTACTGACCCGACTGCCTTAAGTGGTGGTGATTGTGGGGTGGTGGGGAGTTCTGTAGCTGTAATTATATACTGGTACCTTCAGGTGGAAAAGAGTGGAATAGCTTTGTACTTCATTATATGTGTATATGGCACAAAACTTCATTCAAACCTTTGAATTCTTGTTTAAGTCCTTGGACGCGGCCACAGTTTCTTTCTCATTGTTCGGGGAACATTTTGGTAAGCTACTTCTCAGTTGTGGCAGAGTAGTAGTGTCTCCACTGGGTTCTTAAAAAGTGAACTATTTCATGTTAAGCGTTTGCATTTTACAGCCTTAGACACTCTTATAGCTGCAGAATGGTTTTTAGAGTCCTCTATGTATGCACTGGAAAAATTAAATTTATTTCTTCTGGTAAATAATTTGGACTATTATTTTTCATTACTTCATTTATTAATTGAATGTTTACACTCCTTAAAATAGTAAACATCTGTAAGCAGTTTGCCATGAAAATAAGAATAAGAATGCAAACTGCAGTTAATAAAATTACATTAAAACTGGATAAAACATGGTAAAAACACAACTGTATATCACAAATAAAATGCGAGAAGTGTAAAAAAAATGATTTAATTGGTTAAGATTACCCAAGTTTTCCTGGGCTCTGACTCTTTTAAGTTTTTAAGAAGAATTGAAAGGTAATTACGGCCTCAGCTGCACAGATTACCCGAGGGAGGGCATTTCAGGCAGTGGGTACTATTGCCAAGAAAGCCTGCTTCTGTGTTGTAACCAGATGACAAGTCCATGGTTGTGGAATGACCAGAATGCTCTCCTTAGAAGATCTTAAAGATTGACTTGGCCTGTACCAAGGGAGACTGCCTGCAAAGTATGGTCTCAAGTTATTTAGAACTTGAAGTGCCGACAGCAACAAAATTTTGAACTTGGCTCAGTAGCTAATAGACAGCCAGTGCACATCTTTCAGCACTAGTGTACTAGGTGTAAAACTAGATGCACCACCACACAGTAGCAGTTACATTTTTCAGTAACTGCAGCTTCTTAACAAGCTGTAAGGGTAGTTCCATGTACAACACCTTACAGTTGTCTGATTGTGAGGTTACCAATGTACGGATTACTATGGCAAGGCTATCCAAAAACAGACATACATAGTTAGTGTGCTGAATGAAATTGGTAATGGGTACTCAGAGCCACTGAGGTCACCTAGGCTCTAGCAACCATGATGGATCTAAGAGCACCCTCAAACCACGGACTTTCTCCTTCAGAGGTAGTGCAACCCCCTATAAAGCTTGTACAGCACCCAGTTCCTTTACCTGGTAACTGCCCAACCATAGAGTCCCAGACTTTGATAATTCAGTCTGCCTTGACTGTATCCAGCACCAGTTTAGGACTTGTACAGACTCTCATGATTCAAACAGGGTTGCTTGTCATCAGCATACCGGTGACACCTTGCCCTAAGCCAACTGCCATGGGTGCTGATTCACAGTCAGTCAAGGCAAGTCTGGAACTGACCCTATAAGTTGTTGGAAAACTGATGTAAAACAGTGCCTCCCAACCCAAACACAGTTCAGGGGGATGCCATGGTAAACAATATGAAAAGCCAATGAGAGTTGCAGGTGAATCAACAGAAACACCCCCCCTGTCCCTCTCCAAAAGATGGTCATCCATTATAGTGACTAAGACTGATTCTTTCCCCAAACTGGTCCTGAACGCACACTGGAATTGGCCCTCAAAGAGGGTCTGCAGCTGAACCATTACCACCCTCAATCACCTCACCCAAAAAGGTGTATTGGTGGTTGGGTGGTAGTTGGTATATACATATTGGTTTTTCAGAAGGGGCTGCACCCAGGGCCGGCTCTAGGGGTAGTCTGGGTGGCGCGGGGTGCCAGGACGCTGGCCCCGCACGGAAACCGTGCTGCGCGCTGTGCCCGCCCACCAGCCGCGGCAAGAAATGGAGCAGGGCGGGGCGCCAGAGCGATCTCCGCACCACGGCGCCGAGGCGCCCGACGTGCTTGAGACGGCCCTGGCTGCACCTACTGCCAGACCAAACCTCCCCAGGCATTAGTCTGACCAGACAAGGAGATAATTGCAATCTCAACATCCAGAATGTCCTCCTCCAACTCTATATTTAGTCTGTGCCCTCTTCTATGTGGTAGGCTGGTTACAAATCAAGACAAACCATGGTTTACTTGAAAGCCATGCAGTCCTGAGCTGTTGCTTGAAAAACTAGGATGTGTAAAAGACATGTATAGCCCTGCTTTAGGGGATAAAATAAATAAGCTGCTATAGAATTTGCCATTCTCTCAGACACATGCGTTACATGCCAGACCCTAGTGGAAATTCTCTTCAGATTTTCTGCTTTCATTACTTTACTGTTTCAGCTGTGTAGTACAGTGGTACCTCGGTTTATGAACATAATTGGTTCCGGAAGTCTGTTCATAAACTGAAGCGAACTTTCCCATTGAAAGTAATGGAAAGTGGATTAATCCGTTCCAGACGGGTCCGCGGACTACTCAACCTGAAGCGTACTTAACCTGAAGCATGGGTGTAATTGGTTCCGGAAGTCTGTTCATAAACTGAAGCGTTCATAAACTGAAGCGAACTTTTCCATTGAAAGTAATGGAAAGTGAATTAATCCGTTCCAGATGGGTCCGCGGCGTTCGTAAACTGAAAATTTGTAAACCGAGGTGTTCATAAACCGAGGTTCCACTGTACTATGTATGTTGCTCCTTTGCTCCTGCTTGTAGTAGATATTGGTTTGCATTATTTCAGTTCACAATGGGGGAAACTGAGTCAGAGAGCAGTTCTGCCCTAGTACAGCAAACCCCATTTCTCCTCACTTAATTCTTACATTGGAGGAGCTTTTCATCAAAGGCTTTTGCTCAGATCCCTATTATCTCCGGGGTCTTTTATGCTATCGCTTCATCTGAATGTAAATTATCCCTCTTGGTTTATTCAGCTGTGCTACGGGAATGAGAGAAGGGTTATTTGCCCCCCCCCTTTAGTGAGCCAAACAACCTCTGTCCTCTCATTGGTTGCCAGTTATCTGGGCGAAAATTTTGAGAGAAGGATGGCTATCCATTAGTCAGAATGGAAGGCACCCAGGAAACAAAAAATGGACGATCAAGTAGGGATTTGGTTTCCTCCCACACAGTTTTCTTCCCGTCGGGCGGCACATGATGGCACCCATGCAAGTTTTGCTATGTGACATCAAAATAATATAACTTCAGCTGTTGACAGTAACCTAGTCCTGAAGTCATCTATCCATATGTATGCCAGCAACTTATTATTCTGCAAGCATCACTTCATTTTGGCTTGCAATAAGTCCTGTTCAGTCATCGTGCTGCAGTGGAATGTTTAAAGCCGAAATGTGGATTGGAATCTGTTTGTTTGCAGCAGATGATTTGCCTAAGCTTTGATGCGCAGTCACTTTCTGACATTTGTGTATTTCAGCAGTGAACAATGTAAACTCATTTTCTGAGCACTTTGATTACTTGCACATAGCAGTGCCCATGGCATGTGACAGAGAAGAGCACTCTATCCACTAATCAGATAGATATGCTTCAAGCGTATTTACACAAAATAATGAAAACAGCTGTTAGATACCTTTAAACTTGAGTGTGTTTTGTTATTAATCTACTATCCCGTACACATGACACTATAATTCTTTGCTCACTCAAGTTGCCTTTAATGACACAGTAATAAAACTGAGAGGGATGAAAGTAATGGAATTGTAGAATGTAATGCCTCAATTGTTCTACAGTGTCTTCCTTTTTGCCAAAATAAACCACAATTAGGTCCATATGGTGTTTTTGAAGTTTTCAAGCAATGACCCTAATAAAAAGTAATGAATTTCTGACAAAAGAAAGCGTGGTGCTCTTTTAAGCAGATATCTTCACTATTGATCTAGATATGATTGCAGACTGATATGCTAATAGAAGAAGAAAGGTTCAACGTGCCTGTTACAAGCACTTTCATTTTCAGTTTATTTTAATCATATGAAATTCCATATGAAAAGGTAGAAACATGTTGTGATCTATTAATTATGCCTCCCTTTTAATAAGAGCTAATATTTTCAGATAACGCGTTGGTTCTTTCTTCTGTGTTACTGTTCCTTTGCTTCAGAATGTGAAGCCTCTGAGGTAAGAGGTGAACTCACATCCTGTGAGGATGCCCTTTTTCAGCAATGACAAGCTCACTTGAATTAATGTGTGTGTGTGTGTGTGTGTGTGTGTGTGCGCGCGCGCGTGCACACACACACACACACACACACACACACACACAAAAAGCTATTCTTTGACCCTCCAATCCTAACATTTGTGTCATTTTGAATGGTTTAGATACTAATATACCATGGAAGGAACACTAGCATAGTACTAGGATCTGAAGAAGTGTGCATGCACACGAAAGCTCATACCAAAATAAAAACTTAGTTGGTCTTTAAGGTGCTACTGAAGGAATTTTTTTATAGTACTAGGATGTTACAGTGATTTATCTGTTTGCAACAGCCAACCTAAGAATTCATAATGAGCATTGGATTTCTTGCGTGGGTTTTGTTTATTTAGGGCCCAGTGTTTCTCAAGCTTGGGTCCCCAGCTGTTGTTGGACTACAGTTCCCATCATCCCTGACCACTGGTCCTGCCAGCTGGAGTGATGGGAGTTGCAGTCAAACAACAGCTGGGGACCCAAGTTTGAAAAACACTGATTTAGGCCTTGCTAAGGGCAAAAGGCCCTAGGGCTGAATGTGGCCCTCCAGGTCTCTATCTGGCCCTTGGAATTCTCAACTGGCCACACCCATCACTTGCCCTGCTTTTTTTGGAGGGGTGTGTGTGAACGAATTCCTATGCTCCACAAATAACCCAGAGATGCATTTTAAATAAAAGCACACATTCTACTCATGTAAAAACACGCTGATTCCCGGACTGTCCGTGGGCCGGATTTAGAAGGCGATTGGGCCGGATCCAGCCCCCGGGCCTTAGTTTGCCTGCCCATGCCTTAAGCTATATGTGCCCCAGTCTTACCCAGGTTATTAACACCTGCATATCAAGATTAATCCAAGCACCTTCTTAATAAAAGACAGTTGCAAATAACCCAACCAAAGAAGGTACGTTGGGACTCATGACTTGCTCTTTGTGTTGCACTTTAAAAAACCCACAAAACTTAGATTGCAGTTGGTGTCTGATGAGAAGGGAAACGTTGAAAACAAAACTAATTATTGTAAACACCTAGAATTACTGAGGCAGCTCTCTCTCCATCCCTTACCCCCTGCCCTTGAATGTCTTCCTTCCATAGCTGCATCTGGATTGTGGGATCCTTCCTTTATATATCTTTTCTGTATCCTCGCCATTGGCCATGTGAATATGGGAGAGGCCTGCATGTGGAAGTCTGGCCAGCATTATGACATACAATTTGCATTTAGCATTGAGCTTTTTGCATGGATAGTTTTGCAAGAAAAACCAAAGTATTTTGGAGAGAAGACTGCTTTAATTTATTTTCTTGTTGACCCTTTACTAAAATATATAAATCTGATCTAATGTGGTTTTGGTTAATTTAACTTAACTTAGGTAGTTATAAACTGTCATTTTTTTTTGCTTTACCTTGACAAACAAGTGAATATTAACTCCTACATGTATGTAAAAGATTTAAAATAGGAAGTAAAGTTATAATGAAGGCTCATCATGTACACCCTTTTTTTCTGGGGAAATTCCCTAAGCCCACAGCCTGAGAATTTGCCCACAGGGCAGGGCTTTTACATCTCTGGGGATTTCCTCCGAGTTTTTTATATGGCTGCTTATTCTCGCCTTCATGCTGGGGATTACCGCTGGGTTTGTGTGGGTAATAAGTCCCTAAAATGTAGCCTAATATGGTTGGTCTCAGGCCAGTGACATAGAACGCTTGTTTCCGCTCTTGGACTTTCTGGTGATAGCTCATCTAAAGAAGTGATAGCTCATAAAAGTATTGTAAAACGTACAGAATCATTAAAAAGCGCCACACGGCCACAAAAGCTATAAAATTACTTAGAAACTCCTTGTAAAACTCTTTAACCAAAGGTCCACAGGCAAATGGGATGTAAAATTACAAAAATGAATCATGCATTCTTAAATTAATGGCAGCATACACAGAGACACAGCTCCCCTGATGGCATATGTAGGTCTGTGCTAAATTATCAGTTTCAAATTTTCAATCCCCCCCCCTTTTTCTTAAAACAACAATAATAGGTCTTTTGAATATTCCTAAATGTTCCTCGAACTGTTGCTCCTTGCTTACCATATTTGCTGTTGCTCATAACCCCAACTTGAATACTGCATTGGTGCCATTTCTTTTTGCTCCTCCTTTTCCTGTCCACATAATTCCAGTTAATAAAGGGTCACATAATCGGTGTGAAACCATTTTGCCACCATGTGACCAGTCAGTTTTGGCTACATGACAACACCATTAATAGCGAGGGAAATGTGGCTTAGCATAATCACAAGCAAATTCTGAGTTAACCTAAGAAACCAACCTGATTGGTCATAAAGCCAATTCAATTTGAGGGCATGAAGCAATGCGCCATTCTAGGTAAACAGTTCCATCCTTGTTTGCAGCCCTCTCAAATTTCCAAAAGGTGAGAACTCACACATTCTGGTGTGTGTTGCTGTGTATCTTTGTCTTTGTCCTGAATATAACAGAATAAACCTCTCTAAGCAGCTCTTATAATGGGTCCTTGATTTCAATTTGCATATTATGGGACTGCCTAAATAAGAATGTCTAAATAATAATGTGCTTATAGAGGCTTATAACAGGCCGCCACTTTAGTTAGATATATCACTAGAGCTATTTCTTGTCCCCATTTACTTTAATTATGTTACTTTCATTTAAAACATTTACTTACATATCTGCTGCATCAGGCAGCTTTCCCAATCATATCTTATCTCAGCTTAACTCTGGCTTTAGTGGGGAACAAATTCCCTACCGCTGAGTTTTTCCATCTGTGTTGGAGAATGAGAGGCTGACTGGCCTTTTGAGTCAAATCTTTGCTGTAACTGGCTGTGTGTTTTGTAAGCACTCGGGAGTGAGAGTTGTTCTTGCTCAATCAGATCAAACCTAGGAACTGCTTTCTCCAAGGTAAAGCACAACCCAGGAAAGCTTCCTAACAAGACTCTGGGTTAGATAATCTATTCATCTCTGCTTTTTTCAACGCAACATATAAAAAGGTAAAGGTAAAGGGACCATTAGGTCCAGTCGTGACCGACTCTGGGGTTGCGGCGCTCATCTCACGTTATTGGCCAAGGGAGCCGGCGTACAGCTTCCAGGTCATGTGGCCAGCATGACAAAGCCGCTTCTGGCGAACCAGAGCAGCAAATGGAAACGCTGTTTACCTTCCTGCTGTAGCGGTACCTATTTCTCTACTTGCACTTTGAGGTGCTTTCGAACTGCTAAGTTGGCAGGAGCTGGGACCGAGCAACGGGAGCTCACCCCGTCGCGGGGATTCAAACCGCCGGCCTTCTGATCGGCAAGCCCTAGGCTCTGTGGTTTAACCCACAGCGCCACCCGCGTCCCAATAACAGTGATACAGAACACCCAATATATATATTATGTAAGGCTGCAATTGGCTGCCACTATACATATGTCTCTATCTTAAAGACCAATTTTCCTTTTCAAATATTTCTTCACTGTCAATATCCACAAGAAATGAGTTTATCTTCAGCAGAAAATATGTAGACTGTCAATCTTAGGTTGTTGTCACTTCTGCAAACGTTTTTTAAATTACTTTATTAAAAACGTTGACTGGGGTAAAATAATTTAGGTTGTTGCCTTTATATAATTATACATGATTCACCATGTGTGTGTTTTTAAAGTGCATTTTCACCCAGCAATTAGCACTCTACTGCCTTTAAACAATGACTTAAAAGAAACAAGTTTAAGAAAACATTAGTTGTACTGAGATTTGGCAATATAAGCCGGTGGTAGAGGTTACATTCTCAATAATATGACCTAATACAGCAGCATTTTAGTAAATTGGTATATAAACAAACATCTGTTGCAGGAATGTAGGAATGACATCATAAAGAATGTATGCAAAATTTTAATTGAAAAAGAATGATGCCGGTTACCCTGTTTCTCATATTTTAAGACATACCCATAAAATAAGCCATAGCAGGATTTTTAAGCATTCAAGGAATATAAGCCATACCCTGAAAATAAGACATAGTGCTAGGCGCAGCAGCAATGCCGGCCGCGGCAGGAGGAGGAAGAAAAAATAAGACATCCCTTGAAAATAAGCCATAGTGTGGTTTTTTGAGGAAAAAATAAATATAAGACGTGTCTTATAATATGAGAAACACGGTAGTTGCATGACTTTTAAATCTAAATTGATTTTTGGCTTCAGTGAAAGAGGGATGGAATTCCTATGCCCACTACAGTAAAATAGTTAAGCTGCAATACCCTCTTACTGTACCTAAACATTATTTCCTAGGTCACTGAGTAGGCGATACTTCATGTAATGCAGTATGTGTTACATGTAATTATATTGACAATACTTTAATTTCTGTAAACAATTCTTCATGAAACAGCAGTAAGATATAGGATGAATTTGATTCATTTTGCGTGTAAAGTATGTGAATCATTTAATAGACCATTACATATACTATATTAGACTCCATTCTTCCTTTTTTTCCTTCAGAGTTTTTCATTATAAGACTGACTTTAATGGAAAGAAGTTTAACCTTCCCTCCCAGATAGATTGAACCCCATAACTGTGTAAACATTCTCATTATAAAATAAAATCCCCATCCCCAAGGGCAGCACAATAATTATGTTGCAGAATGTTGTACAAATGTTCCTCTTTTTTAAAAAGAAAGAAAGAAAGAAAAACACCCAAACTGAAAACACGCTTTCTCATTTTTGTAGCCAAGTTCTTATCCTTTGCATTATTAAAGCTAATCAATAATACTTTTTAAAAATTGTAATTTAATAAAATACATACAATGTGATTAGTTTTCAATTTTTGAAGTTTATTTTAATCAGGTTTGCTAAGAAGTCATCAGTAAAATTGCTGTTGATTTATAAATAGGATAATTAGAGGCTTTCTTCCTAAGTACTGTTCACTGGCATTGTGGCTGATTTTATTGCATAGTCAAACCCCTTCATTCAATTTTAAAATTGCCTTTTGAATGAACTGCACTATGAGCTTGCCAAAGTGTGTCACCATTAATACCTTACCCTCCCCTGTTTCATTGTCCAGTCCATAAATGCACAATGAGTTGTTTGATAAAGAGGTCAAGGAGGTTCTGCTAGTTTTTAAGTAAATTAAAGCCAAACATGTCAGATTGTCTCACACTTATTAATGGCACTATGCTTCAGCGAGTTAGCACTTGTGTTGCACATTATGTGCAATTTGCCTCACCAAGGCTTCAATCCTGTGTTCACTTACATAGGTAGGAGGAAGCTCCATTGGACAAAGCGGTATTTACACCTGAGTAAACATACATAGCATTGCTCTGTGAGATGCTTACGGAAAAACTTGTGTACTTCAAAACTAGTACTCACTGCAGAGCGTTGGTGGGAGGCATCCTATTCAACAGCTCTATGATTATTTTTTTAATGGGAAAATGAATCTTTTGAGATGAGAACTATGGAGCTCAAGTTCTCCTAAGGATGGTGCCCGTGGCCAAGGGAGCATTTCAAGAATTAAGGATTCCAGGAGAAGTAATCTCCGGGAGGCCTGCAGCCCATTTGTTACATGCATGTAAGCACTCCAATGCCTGTGTTAATCTGATACCAGATAGCAATTACATTTCTGCCGAGCGCTGAGATTCATTGAATTTGGAGTGTGTATGAACAATGCTGTCACTTTGTAGGTAAGTCTTATTATTACGTGTTACTCCATCAGTTTCATATTCCGTCACATAACCTTGACCTAGACGGTTGTAGGTGTTGGAAGAAGTTTCATCAATTTTTATACAGCCTTTTTCTTTTTCTTTTAAGGCTTTGGAAATATTTTTGAGATAGAAATTTGAAAGGCAAAAAGTAAGAACAAAAAAAACTTCGCTTGTTCGGTCTAAAAGAAAGTGTGTGTGTGTGTGTGTGTGTGTGTGTGTGTCCCTTTGTAACAGAAGGAATGTTTCTTATGTTTCTGTCTTCAGACAGTTGGCACACATTTCATCTCAGCAGCTGCTTTCTCTTAAAGTGCAGTAGAGTGTAGGACTGTAGTGACACTAGCATTAATACTTCACATTCTGCTATCATATGCTGTCACTGTGAAATATGGATCTAGGTTACATGTGTTTGCAGACTTTGTACTGCTGAATTATGAAAGCTGACTCAGTTGGAGAATTGTGTTGTATTCAGAGACTGTGAACTGAGCAATAAATGAATGTGGTAAAGAGACTTGTAGTAATCGTAGTAGTAGTAGTAGTAGTAGTAGTAGTAGTAGTAGTAGCCTTCCCCCCTCTGACTTTATTTTGGTCTGATAAAAAATCATTTTCAGAATTTGGAAAAATACCTTTTAGTTGGCACCTACATATTTTACATTTTGCAGTTTGCTTATTATCTAACCTTCTCTTAGCTGTACTTTGAAAACAAATGAATGATTGTGGGGCAAATACTGAGCTATTTATTGTGTAATCAGGAATGCAATATGGATGAGGGGATGATAGTGATAGTTTTTGATGGAATCTGAAAGAGTTAAATTCCCAGAAATCTTACTGATCTTTGTGGCAGAACTAAGCACGCGCTTAAATAACTCTAGCTGTGCACAAGTTTATTGTGGATATACTGAGATCCCTTGTGTTTCAGATAATAGCACAGGTTCAATCCCATCAGTATCATATTCCCCAGGTAATGCTCATTTATCACCTGGTGGGGAGTGGGTGGGATATTATTTTTCTATAGTTGCATCAACACCAAGAACTAAATCACACAGACTTATGGGAGGCACTTCGATTCCTCACCCCCCATGAGGTGGCTCCCTGCTTCTGGTTGGCAGGTCACGTGCAGCTGCTCTAACATACACCAGGAGTTTTGCTGCATATGTAGGTCTCATGTTGAGGTGCCAGGTAAGACAATCAGTATCTCTGCTTTATTTCTACCATGTCACAAGATAAGTGCCAGTACTGCAGACTACCATTTGAAATCTGATGAACCAGGCTCCTGCCTGTGTCTTATATAGTCTCTGGAATCCGGGAGTAAACTTGTTACGCCTCAAGCTAGTAGTGATATGTGAAAACTCCCTTACTTAAGATGCAAAACCAAACCATGCCTTACCTGGCCTTGCACACACTCCTGGTGGTGGGAGAGTTTTGTTTTTTGTTCCCCCCCCCCCAGCACTGACACTTGTTCTTGCTTACCTGTTCTGAGTTCAGATCTTTTTCTGGGAGACGTTTCCCAAAATCACAATTTTAATTGAACTGTGATACTTGTGGTCTTGAACCTTTCCTCCAGCTTTGCTCTGTAGAAACAGTGGTTGAATGTTTGAAATGCCCAGGAAGGCGTGGTACCACATGCAGGTGTGGCGTGCCTCCTTTCTGAACTGCTTGCTCCATCACAGCAGCCTCACATATGCATAGAGTGGAGATGTATTCTGTTCCTGAGGTGTTTTAACCATCAACAGACTAAAGCACATTGTGTCTTCATTGGTGTGATATTAGCACGGGTTATAGCAGGGGTCATGAAGCACAGACCCTAGCTACCATATGCATCCCTTCAAGTTTTTTTGTCTGGCTTTCAGGACTCTCTTTAAGCCATACTCCAGACTTAGCACATTTCCTTGCCCAACCCTACTTGAGCAATTTGGCTTGACTGGAATGTGTCCTTGAACCAAGATAATGTGCCCAGATGGAGGTGTAGAAGCCTCTGACTATTTGTGTGGCTGGATTTTTGCCTCTGTTTTCACCCACCTTTAGATCTGGCACTGGCATGTGACCCTCCCAGAAGGTTACTCATGAGGGAACATGACTCTCAGGGTTCCTCACTGAGAGTTCAAAGAGCTTGAGCCCATTTGTGTAGGTGCTGCTGTGTCATACTTTATTTTAAAAGGAATTGCATGGAGCACATGTGTTCAGATTAGGGGGAGAATTTGCCAGACTTCCTCAATTCTTGCCCCAGTCACTGGAACACGAAATCAGAGAAGTATTGGAAGCCACTGCTGGCAACCTGATTACAATGGCGAATGGAGAAAGGTAGATGAATGAAGAGCAATAATTCAAGGGCGAATCCAGATTTTGATTCTGGCATGTGTCAGAGAGGTTATGTGGATCCAGTATGAGAGATTTTACCATAGCTGGTTCAGTCGATGGCTTTGATATCTACATTTGGGTCTTGACTGCAACTGATGCAGCCAAACCCCAGGAGAAAAGAAGGCTCAGTGTAACAGTTCGTCCATCTCAGATAACTTGTTTTTGTTTAAACTTTTATTAATCACAAGAAGCGAGGGGAGCATGAAGAAAAAGAGAGCAACACACAGCAGTAGTTTAAAGTGGTTCACATAGGAAATGGGGAAAACTTTAAGCCACTCCTCATTTGAGATTTTCAAGCAGCAAAACTAATATAACGGTCACAGTTCCACATCATGTTTTAACACTCGCCACAGAGCTTTTGTTACAGACTCCGTGAGAAAAATGGTAGGACTTATTGAACTCATCTGTATAACTGATGACATACTGCATGTTTTATTGTTTAGTGTGCATATAGCATTCAGATGGAAACAGTATTATGTTTTGTTCTCATACACAGGGTGGTGTTCTAAAGCCTCTTAGGGGGATTACTTGTGGTGTGATCATTACCTGAAAGTTTTCACGTGAAATATAATTTGCTTTTCACAGGAACATGTGCCTCCTCTTCTATTTAAGCATTCTTCTTTGGACTCCTTTTACCACGTCCAAGTAGCCCAGTTTCAAACTTTGCATCTGTGTCTCAAGTTTTTTTTTTAAAAAAAATCTTACTATCAATAAATGCTGTGATAGTTTTTTATGCCACCCTCCCTCCCTCCAATGAACTTACAAATAAATAAATAAATAAATAAATAAATAAATAAATAAAATTGCTTGGTTTTGCTACCTAACATCACATGTTTTGTCTCAACTTAAAAGGAAATGTGCAAGCATAAATCCAAGTTACAGAATGATCACACTTGTTTACTCGTAAGGAATTGAACCTCCTGAGTTCAATGGGACTTAGGATTGCAGCCATAGTTATAATATGTACCGTTTCAATTCTTTGCTGTTATACAGTAACTGAGTGTCTGTTCTTTAAATCATAGCACCTTGTTCTCTGAATCAAGAAAAAAAAAATCTTTGAGAAAGTGGATTTCTTGCCACCAATCAAAAAAGCAACATTGTGAAGTGTTTGTTCTTTTCTATTTATATTTGAAAAAGAGACAAAGCAAAATCTTTGCTTGTGCTGTATGAATTGTTTACAAAAGAAAGCTATCTATTTTGTTTTTTCCCCTTGTACTGTCAAGGTAAAGGCTGCTTCTGTTTCTCATGGTGCAGATCAATTTATGGCTATTGTAGCTACTCAGAAGAAACAAGATAATTGCTGATGTTCTCATCTACAAAACCACTTTGTAGTTCAATTCCCCCCTCCATACTTTTGTAAATAGGATGTGTTCTCACTGAACAAAACTGTGCTTGTGATCCAGTACCAGCTCGTTGAATCATTTGTTCTGAAATTCAATAAATGATTTTTAAGGGTTTAAAAAAGTTTGTGCATTATGGGCAAAGCATATTTTACTGTCCTGGAAATTTATTCAGAAAAGGTAACAGCTATGCTTGACCCTGAGATTAGATAGTTTTGGTTAAATTGCACTGCATTTTGGGTTGTTGTTTTAAATCCTCTATACAAATTGTATCGCCGGGGTGGGGTGGGGGTGGAGCTGTGCATTGAAGGTGAGATTACATAGTTTGCGAGAAGAGTTGATTTGGAATCTGATTGTAGTTGGGGGGGGCATCTTTATCGCTGAAGTAATTTATTTTGTGGTATAATTGCTGCGACATTGCCAATCCCTATATACTTTCACAAATATTTTAATAGTAATTGATCTGTTATTAAAACCTAAATGCAATGTCTTCTCTGCATGTTTCAGGGCCCTTAATTCAATTCAACCTGTCATTGTAATCAACGTCTGATACCACATACCTTAAAACGTTTCTGAATTAACTCTGGCCCTATACAGTTATAATGCTTGCTCCCAGTAAGCCATGGTTTGTAAACTGGAAACTAGCTTCATAAATGTGTTCTGTTTCTCTGCTTCCTGCTTGAGATTAACCCCCATTTCTCTTCCTAGCATTGACCTCAGTCTTCATAGTGTTGACCTTCCTCAGAGCACTCCATCTATTCTGTTCCTGGCATTTACTTTGCTAATAAATACACAGATAAAAACCATGGTTAACACAAGCCAGATTCCTTTATAACAATGGTTTCAATCTGTAGTTTACGAAAGAGCCATCATTTATGTTAATAACCATTTTCTGTGGTGTACAGGTAAGGCAAAACTATGATTAACACCAGAATCATAGAATCATATAATTGTGGAGTTGGAAAGGACTGTAAGAATCATCTAGTCCAACCCCCTGCAATGCAGAAATCTAAACTAAAACAGATGACTATCCAACCTCTGCTTGAAAGGTTGGATAAAACCCTGAGACCTCAGGCTGGGTATAGGTCGATATATAAATTTAATAAATAAATAATATTTAATAATAATAATAATAATAATAATAAACCTCCCAAAAGGACAGTCTATCACGTCTTGTGGGAGACTGTTTCACTGTCAAACAGCTATTACAATCAGAAAGTTCTTCCTGGTGTTTAGTTGGAATTTCCTTTCTTGTAGCTTGAAACCATTGGTTTGGGTCCTAGACTCCAGAGCAGGAGAAAACAAGCTTGCTCCATCTTCCATGTGACAACCCTTAAGATATTTGAAGGTGGCTATCATATATGCTCTCAACCATTTCTCATAATGCCTGGTTTCCATATCCTTGACCCTCTTAGTCACACTCTTCTGCACAAGTTCAAGCTTGTCAATACCCTTCTTAAATTGTGGCACCCATAACCTGACACAGTGCTCCAGGTGTGGTCTTACCAAGGCAGAATAGAGCAGTACTATGACCTCCCTTGATCTGGACACTATACTTCTGTTGATGCAGCCTAGAATAGCATTAGCTCTTTTTTTCTTTTCATTTTTGCTGCTGCTGCTGTCACTTTTTTCCAGGATGATGAAGAATCATTAGTGAGCATTCTTCAGGTCTAGTCAGTCAACCAGCTGAAAATCCACTTAACAATAACCTTGTCCAACCCACGTTTTACCAGGTTTTCCACAATAATATGACGGAGGACATTGTCAAACACCTTACTGAAATCAAGATAGAAGAGAGGAATAATAATAATAATAATAATAATAATAATAATAATAATAATAATAAT
The DNA here is from genome assembly GCF_965207765.1 of Zootoca vivipara. Classification (NCBI taxonomy): domain Eukaryota; kingdom Metazoa; phylum Chordata; class Lepidosauria; order Squamata; family Lacertidae; genus Zootoca; species Zootoca vivipara. Next base: position 35,354,812 of record NC_142582.1, read on the forward strand.
AATTTATTTATACCCCACCCATCTGGCTGGGTTTCCCCAGCCACTCTGGGCGACTTCCAACAGAAATATTAAAATACACTAATTTCTTAAAGATTAAAAGCTTCACTAAACATGGCTGCCTTCAGATGTCCTCTAAAAGTCTGGTAGTTATTTTTCTTTTTGACATCTGGTGGGAGGGCGTTCCACAGGGCGGGTGCCACTATCGAGAAGGCTCTCTGTCTGGTTCCCTGTAACTTGGCTTCTCGCAGCGAGGGAACCGCAGAAGGCCCTCGGCACTGGACCTCAGTGCCCGGGCAGAGCGATGGAGGTGGAGGCGCTCCTTCAGGTATACTGGATGCTCTACTGTGGCAGGATTAGGTCTCGGTCCCTGAGCTTGGCTAGGCTAAGATTGTACAGGATCAAGCCCAAAACATGATTTAATTAAGAAGCAACAAGGAGAGTCCGAAAGCAAAGCCAAGGTGAAGCTAAGGTCAAACACAAGAGAGAAGTCCTGAGACAAATGTATTCCATACATAGAGTCAGAAGCTGGAAGCAAGGAAGATCACTCAGTAGTCAGGTTGCAGGAGTATGGATCTGAAAGGAATGAGCTGATCCAGCAACCACCAGCTCTCAGTTGACGCTGCCAGTGCTTAGGGTTCTCCAGGAACTCTTTACTATTAAAGCGTGCAGTCATGTCCAAAGAGCTATTTGCCCTTGAGTAGCATAATTGCATTTCAGGTATGTCTTCACCAGCTGCCTGAACCTGATCCTGACACTCTTGAGGGTTAAGGGTTGCTTCAGCCCCCCCCCCCTTTCAACTTGGACAGGGGTTCCTCTGCTACACATGAAGCAGATACCTGCCCCAAGGGTTTCCCCAGGAGCAGTCCTGATGAAGTATTTCTTTGGCTACCAGGGTCTTTCATATCAGTCTAGCTTGAGTGGCAGAGGTCTGTGTGCTCTTGGGCTTTTGGTGATATGGGTCCTAGTGTGAGTCATCCAGGTCCAGGTTGGGGCTTAGTGTGGCAAGGGAAGACAGATGAGAAATAAATCAAAGCTCAATGGGATAGAACATTATAAGGCCGACTCCCGGTTTGCATATCCTGGTTGTGTTTTTTTGAGGGGTCATTTATTTTTGCCTTACTGAATTAGCATGTTATATATGCCGTACTTATTTATATTTCATACCTAAATAGAAGGTTGTAAAAATGTCATTGTGATACTGGTGGAGCTTTTTTAAAAATAATGTTTTGATTGCTTTGTTTTCTGGATTTTAATAGAAGGCAAAAACTGGCTTGCGTGAGCATTGGAATAAATATTACCAATGCACAGTCCCCATTTTGGCTGGATAAAACAGGGCATTCTCCTAAAATGAATCCCAATTTTGCATTTGTAAAAGCAATGTCAGAAAGCCAGGTTTTATTATTATTATCATTTCAAGTTATTTATTTTGTTTTTATTGCCTTATTGACAGCATAATTTTCTGTCTAGAATTTATGGTAGAGGCTCATGTGGCAATTCTCTTTTCAAAAATATATATATTGAGAGAGTTGTATCAAGGCAAGATTTTGGCAGACTTTCTCTTCAAAAACGCCTATATCCAGATAATGGGGGCCATTAGTTTAAGGCAGGGTTGGGGAAACAGGCACCATTCCCATGTGAGCAACCTTTCAGGAGCTGCACGCAAATGCTGGGTTGGTCCAGAGCAGGCATCCCCAAACTGCGGCCCTCCAGATGTTTTGGCCTACAATTCCCATGATCCCTAGCTAACAGGACCAGTGGTTGGAGAAGATGGGAATTGTAGTCCAAAACATCTGGAGGGCCGAAGTTTGGGGATGCCTGGTCCAGAGATTTAGCTAAGCGTGAAAGAGGCAAAAGTGGGTGGAGCAATGGACGGGACTCTTACCTTTGTATAGTAGGCTACATTCCTCTTCACAAGTAGGCAAGCAGGAGGAATTGTCACCATTCAAAGACACATTCTCACCAGGCAAAATCACCGGCAGAAAGCAGGACCAGTAAGAAGTATGACCAGGAGAAGGGGCATGGCCGAGGCAGAGTCCCAAAGGCTAGATAGATAGAATAGAAGCCTGGAGAGCTGTATTTCTTTCTTTTTAAAAAAAGTATTTTAATTTTTGTCATTATCTGTATTTCTGAAAAAATATTAGATCATCATTTAGTATGTGTCTTATGAGTTCTCTGCATTGTCCTCCAGTCACAGTGCTAACGCTTCACTGCCTGAAGGTGTTAAGGCAGCAAGAGGTAGAGTGGGTGGAAACAAATACTAAAACTAAATTTGTCTCATATTAACTTGAAACATCCTAGATTTTTGATATATTTGGTTATTCCCCGGATGACCCATTAGAATGAAGGCTGTTCTGGGAGGTGGTCCAACATCATCTCAGATGTGTAGGTTTTGGAGATTGTTCAAAAGGGCTGCTCCATGGAATTTGAATCCACCCCAAGGTCAAGTCAGTTTATTTAGGCAGAGTTTATCAGCAAGAAAAGGAGAGATCCTTTCCTAAGGTTCTCAGACATATCACCATAATACATACAACATCAATGTGGTAAATCTGGCATATTGTTTTAAGCTTTTCTAAAGCATTCTGGGCATCAATAAAAGTCTAAGTAATTTATTGTTAAGCAGGTAAATGCATGAAAACATACGCATTCCACATCAATAGCATTCTAGAAAATAATTTGTTAGATTGCCTCAAAAAGCAAAGTAGACTTTTACCGTGTTAGATATTGAGCCCCACTGCAGTGGTTCCCCCCCCCCCCAATACCTGCTGTTAGATCAAATGACATGACTTTAAAGTAAGAGCCTTTGCTAAGTCAACTACCATCTCATCTTCTCGTTTAAAAACAGCAGGATATCCCATCATGTCTACGGTTTAATTAGATGGTATTTTGATCATCATTCACACTCCTTAATGATCAATACCCTTGCTTTAAGTTTGTACGAAATTTGGCCTTCAAATGAAAGTTCATGCTTTTGTCACTACTGCATCCAATATAGATACTTCATTCTTGTGTTAGCTATAGGCTAATTGTTTTAAAAGTCCAACTGACTTTAAATACATTCCTTTGTATAAAATTAAGGATCTTGTTCAAATCAATGAGTAGAAGTTAAAAATGTCTCCAAGCGCAGAGTTCTGGTTCGGAGGGTTAATAAAAGGTGAACAATGTAGCATCTGCGTGCAACTTAGCCCTAAAAAATAAGCATCTTTATCTTTGCATCAGTGATGAAATAAAAAAAGATGATGCATTGCAGGGGGTGCAATTAGGATTAGGGTGCAGTCAGTATGGAGTCATGGCTGACCCCATGGATTTTTCTGAACCACAAGTCTATGAGCATGTGTTTCACTCATTTCCACTGAACAGATTTACTGTATATTCCTGCGTATAAGACTACTTTTTAACCCAGGAAAATCTTCTTAAAGGTCAGGGGTCGTCTTATTCTCCGGGTCGTATTTCTTATACGGCAAGTATATCCCAAACTCTATATTTTAACTGGAAAAGTTGGGGGTCGTCTTATACGCCCAGTCGTCTTATACGCCGGAATATACGGTAAATGGGCATGTATAACATAATTGCAGGGACCTAAAGCCCTTCTTTAGTTATGTCCAGAACTGGGAATCCTCTGTGGAGTTTTTGACATTATATATTCTTGAACAACAAATCCTGATTGCACACTATAGGCTGCTTCTTAGTATCCTCCCAGTATCAAAAATAGTTGGCTGTGTAGCTGCTGGGGTGATGTGCTGAGCATGTGTATTGCCACAGTCCTTGGCCTCAGTGTCACTTTTAAGTGCGCCCCCAACACAATGACTGCGGAAAAGCCCCATGTTTTTTATCTCAGGCCAGGGTACAGAGTTAATTTAAATTAATCACTCTATTAATAAACAAAGAGCAGATAAAACAGTAAATATGCAGCAACAATCTTAACATGGAGAGGCTGACTATTATTATAGTATTACACTGTAAAGTTAACAATTCAGGACACCTGAGAAAATAACCAGGTATTGAACCTGGCACCGAAACAAAGCCAGGCTGTTTCTCAGTTTTCAGTCTTTCAACTGGATGGTTATTTCGAACTACTGTGTTTGAAGGCCTTCCCTACTCACTTAATAGGTAAAGGTAAAGGACTCCTGACTGTTAAGTCCCGTCGCAGATGACTCTGGGGTTGTGGCATTCATCTCACTCTATAGACCCAGGGAGCCTGCGTTTGTCTGTGTTTACCTTCCTGCCAGAGCGGTACCTATTTATCTACTTGCACTTTTTGACGTGCTTTCAAACTGCTAGGTGGGCAGGAGCAGGGACCGAGCAACGGGAGCTCACCCTGTCGCAGGGATTCGAACCGCCGACCTTTTGATCGGCAAGCTCTAGGCTCTGTGGTTTAACCCACAGCGCCCCCCGCATCCCACTCACTTAATAAGGAGTTGCAAATACTATATAGCACAAATACCTGCTTGGTTGGAGCAGACCCTTTACTGTAGTGATACATATTTTATTTTTAATTTTTTTGGACACTTGATTGACATTTGATAGTGGCCAGAAAACACAGAGATTTATTTTGCTACATTTCATAATGTAGCCAAAACATTCTGGATGCAAGCGTTGTCATTTACATGAAGGACATGCTTCTATAGCAATTGCCCTTGGTTGTTTTATTTTTGACGAACTCAACTTGTAGAATTTCTGAAGTAGCTTGAAGTGAAATACTAAATGTTTTCCGTGCACATGGGCATGTATGTACACACACACTTATATAATGTATTTCCTGGTGATTTTCAGCTGGGCTAAAATTGAACTACTTTTTGTAATGGAACCAAGGTTTTGAACCAGCTGAGCAACAGTGAACTTCAGTTTGTTTCCTCATAATGGAAGATAAGACTTTGCTGTACAAAAATGTGGTGTCAGAGAGTGCAAAGATGGGACCCTGGTACAAGAGAGAGTGTTTTTTTTCAAAGGATGTTCATATCTCTAGAAAAGCTGCCATATGAATCGCTAGCTGTGCATCTCATATTTAAAAATCCCAGCATGTGAACAACAGGGGTTAAAAAAGGATGAATATCTTTGCACCTTAATGGGAGAACTGTTTCTGTAATGGTATCAAAGATAAACCAGTGTATTATGAACACTAAATGATAAAGGGTGATAATATGCCATTCTTGAGACTTCTTGGCTCTTACCTAACACATCAGAAAGTGATTGTTGAATTTTAAATAGCCATACAAATGGATGACATAGAAATTTAACTTTGCTTTGACCTTGTTCTAATTCACAAGATGACTGCAAAATGACTTTGTTACATCTGAATGTATGCTGGATGCTAAATCACTCCAGAGTATAAAATCTTTGTTTTGGCATAATGTTGATGCATAAACATTTGTACCCCATACTAACCCTATAAACATCACAATCCATCAGTACAATTACAAAAAAGATTGTTTGTTTTCACACTTAAAGCAGACATGAAATAGAGTGTCCTTAACTTAATCACCACCTTGATTTACCACATTTGCATATATTTGCATATTAATTGGACTACAGATTAAAATTGGTTTTGTAATTTTAATTAAGTGTCCACAAAGGTAAATGATTAGAACTGTTTAAAATACATTCTGACATAAATAGCAGTAAAAGCTTTTGTGATGATGTTTTTGTGGAATTACATTCAGAAAGTGGCCTTTTTATGATAGTAATTTTAATCTTAAATAGAATTATACAGTCAAACAGAACTGTGGATTCATAATCATTTTTTCAAGATTCATTTAATATTTTGCTGATTTGCAGCACTTGATGAAAATGTAGTGTAGGTTTAGCTGATTGCAAAATTAGGCCTGTAGTGCTGATAAACTGAGGGTTTAAACCAAAGTCGCCTTAATAGGGTTGTACATATTTCAAATGTATTACATGTAGTTATGTAGATGATATTTTTTTTTTAAGTGAAGCCTCTAAAAGCCCAGAAGTAAAGGATGATCTGTCCTTTTAAAATGTAATCACCCACTTGGGCTTTCTCACTTTCAGTTCTGACCAAAGGATCCACAGTGTATTAAAGCTCTTTGTGCTAGCTGTATCAATCCAATGTATAGAGAATTTGTTTCCATGTTGTCAAGGAAACATGAATGTCAGTAGGTAAAGATGTACTACTTGGCAGTGTTGTTTACTGTTTGAGGACCTACTAAACCAAAAACTATTTTAGATGCCGACTGACCCTCAAGTAAGTAGAGTTAAGGAAATGTTGCTCCTAAGCCAAGAGGGATGTGTGCTCCATGGCTTGCTGTTTGTTTACATAGTGCAGGCATCCCCAAACTTTGGCCCTCCAGATGTTTTGGACTACAATTCCCATCTTCCCCGACCACTGGTCCTGTTAGCTAGGGATCATGGGAATTGTAGGCCAAAACATCTGGAGGGCCAAAGTTTGGGGATGCCTGACATAGTGGGTTTACTACACCAGTGCAAACTCTTGTGACCCCCAAGGCATCAGGGAGCAGGGAAATCTCTGCAAGCACATTACTGTACAAATCCCTGTTGAAACAGAGTGGACCAAGCAATGTGCTTGCTGCAGACCTGCTCACATGAAACTTGTGAGCACCCGCAATCCCATATTAACACCCAAATGTGAAGTTCTGTATGCTTCCCATCCACTGGAGGGACCACAGCAGGCAAAATGGAACTTGGCAGGGGTCTAGGGGTCTCTACAGATGTTTCATTCACTTGCGCTGCAGTTGCCCAGAATCAAGCCCCATTGAACTCTGTTGCGCATTCTTCTCAGAAAACTGCATGTGATTGCACCATTTTAGGGGCTTATGGATAAGAAGGGTGCATATTAATTAAGCATTTGGTGGAAAATGGTACCCTTTAAAACAACAACAACTATGTACCATATTATTTAATTTGCTATAGTAGATAAATCCTCCATTTTCAAATTATTTAGGTCAGGCCTAGGCAAAGTCGGCCCTCCAGATGTTTTGGGACTACAACTCCCACCATCCCTAGCTAACAGCACCAGTGGTCAGGGATGAGCCAGCATACAGCTTCCAGGTCATGTGGACAGCATGACAAAGCCGCTTCTGGCGAACCAGAGCAGCACACAGAAACGTATACATCCTAGGAAGGTACAAATTTCACAGTGTTCCAGTTGCAGTGTGCAAGTAGGGAGTGTTCCCCCCTGGGGGTACGCAGGGGTACACATACCCCTAAACATTTTGTGAATCTAAGTTTGGCCTCATTGAGGGGCAGTATTTCAATATAGGTAGGAAAATGAGAGTACCTACCCCTAAACATTTTTTAAGAAAAAAAAAGCACTGCAAGTAGGTAAGCCAGTGTTTCTCAAACTTGGGTCTCCAGCTGTTGTTGGACTGCATCTCCTATAATCCCTGACCACTGGTCATGCTGGCTAGGCAAGATGGGAGTTACCAGGAGGTAAGCAATAAAAAAGCTTGGGCTGTGAGCTTCCACATTGAAGGTTATACTTTTTTCCCTTGAATGTCTGCTTCAGCTTATATGCAGAGTTCTGCATTCCAAGTGGAATGACCATCTGATTTGTGAGAGGATGGTTGGGGTGGGGCAATGCCAGCTAGGGAAGATGGCGCAAACCATGACACTTCATTTCTGTTAACACTGACTCGCTGCTGGCTTTGGAGAAGTCTCTTAACCTTCCAGTGCCTGTTAACTCCATTTGTGAAACGGAATGAATAATCTTGATGAGAATTCATATGTAAGGTATTCAAGGTATCCTAGAAAAGCTTCTCTTATGTGATTCAGCAGCAGTGTTTGTCCTTGGTACTACGGCAATAAGAGAAATAAGTTGTCAAAATGGAGTAGTGTCAGCCACATTTTTCCCCCTTCTGCGAATTGCGTGTTTTATTTATCAATGTGAACTACAACATATAATCTCCTTTGGAAAGAGTTTTTGCTACAAGAAGAATAATGGCCGCATACTCAGCAGGCTGCAGTGGGATGAGATAGCATGCTTGCAGCATTTCTTTGCAACATAATTGCAGCATCAATGAACCATGAATTCAACCTAATTAACATAACTGGAACCACTGCAATCATGCTGCCATTCAATTTACTTTTTGAACGTTCTGGTGAAGTGTCAGGGTTGCATTATTTTCTATTGAAACTCTGCCGAGTCCTGTCCACTATGAATTGTTCAGCTGCTTTCCTGCCTCGATTTTTTTTTAAAAAAATTGCTTCTAAACTTAGTTACAATTTGATTAATTTTTTGGAAGAAGGGGAGATTTCATTGCCCAAGTAAGTTGATCTATTCAACTACAAATACTTGTTGTTACTCCCCCTTTGGTAGATAATTGAATATTTTGATGTATAGAACTCAAGGTAGCAAATACAAGGTTGGAAATACCTTGACAACTTACCAGTTTGATTAAAGTCAGCAGGTTGTGTCTAGGCTTGGTAGTCAACAATGATTTCCATTAGACAGGAGAAATATACCAACAGTGCCACTGGGAATATGCAGAATTACCCCCCCCCCCCAATTTTCACTGAGCATGGGCACTTTCTGCCACTATGTTGGCTGATATAGCTCAGTTGGTCAGTACATGGTGCTGTGATAATGCCAAGGTTGCAGGTTCAATCCCTGTAAGGGACAGCTGCTGTTAGAGGGATTGTGCTCTTAGAGCAGGCATACCCAAACTTCGGCCCTCCATATGTTTTGGACTACAATTCCCATCATCCCTGACCACTGATCCTGTTAGCTAGGGATCATGGGAGTTGTAGGCCAAAACATCTGGAGGGCCACAGTTTGGGGATGCCTGTCTTAGAGCCTACTCCACAATTTTCTGTTGCAACATGTAGGAGTTAATTCACAGACTTGAGCGTAAGAAGTTTGAAAACTACTACTTGAGATATAAGAACGACCTCCAGCCGGAATATATTTTATTTGTATGGTAATAATTAAGTCTGGAAGCAATTAAAAAGCATGTGCCAAATGAAGCCAGCTTAATCTCTGGAAAGGACAGTTGCATTGTTCTGGGGGTGGGGGGTGCAGAATCTAAACCAGTATTCTTGGTATTAAAATGTTGAAAGAAGCTGTCAATAGGCAAGAATGTCAGCTTTTATCAATGCGAATTACAATGTATCAGTGTCATAAATTCAGTATTAAAATGGTATAAGAGCAAACAAGGAAAGGCAACAACATTGAAACAGCGTAACAGACAACTGGGCGGCAAACTTGTTCCATATACAATGTCTTGTGGCATTGAGTTGACTGGGTGCAAGATCTCAGCTCTGGTGCTTAAGAACCATGTTTATTTACTTATTTGTTATTTAGTTGTTTTATATGTTGCTTTTTGACTCCAGTCCTCAGAATGGTTCTCAACATTTGTGAAATGTAAAGGATCTATTAAAAAGAGCTGTACATTTAAAACAAAGCAAAGCCAGTGGAGCTGGAGCCAGGATCAGGAGCAAGCACCTAGGGGTATATGGGTCTGGTCTCCACTCCCACCTCCTGGAGCTGGATTTCTTTCAGCAGAGCAGTTGTGGTGGTGGGAGAGGGAAGCATCTAGCAGGAGTAGGGGTCTAATGTTGCCTTCCCCTATGTACTATTTATTTATGTGAGAGATTTATGTACTGCCCTTTATCGAAAGGCCACGGACCAAGTTTACGACACAGCAACATAATGAAATGTCATGTACATGGGTATCACAATAGCCCAAACACAAGAAGTTAAAACAGTTAAATAAATGCTGCTCAGAACACTAGACAATATCAAATTATTATTCACGGTGTAAATCCAGTAATAAACTGAAATACAATCTGCCTTTCAAAAAGGACTCAAGAACTTACTTGGAAGAATAAAAGCAAGGTTTACATGCAGGTGTGAAGGGCGTGGAGGTACTTAGCGCTTGCTTTGCTTTGTTTCAATTAAACACAAGGCTGAGGAAAATGTGGCCCTCCAGATATTGGACTCTTAACTCCCTCCAGCCCCAGCCATCATGGCCAGTGAGCAGGAGTGATGAGGGTTGTGGGCCAACACCCTGCCCACCTCTGCAGTTGCAAAAGAAATAGAACTTGGTGAAATCAGATCCATTGTTTAGAGGTCAAACTTGGGCCTGATTTACAAGTTATCAAAACTATATGGGAGCTTGTTTCCATAAAGCAGGGTTTCCTAAACTTAAATCCACCAGCTGTTTTTGGACTACAATTCCCATCGTCCTGCTAGCTAGGGATGATGGGAGTTGTAGTCCAAAAACAACTTGAGACCCATATTTGGGAAACCGGGTCTAGAGGGTCTCATCCCATATTGATCTCATAAGTTGCGAATGGATCTTAACATGACATGGAAGGAACTGCAAGATTGTGTCTGGAGTTTTGTAAGGCTTGGTGTACTGAAGGCAGCACTGTTAAGGGAAGTTATTAATGTGTGACATTTTAATGTATTTTAATCTTTGTTGGAAGCCACCCACAGTGGCTGGGGAAACCCAGCCAGATGGGCAGGGTACATATAATATATTATTATTATTATTATTATTATTATTATTATTATTATTATTATTGCATCCGTTTGCTGCTCTTCGGCCCTGTGCTGGAGTGCTAGGTTGGAAGCTGGAATCCAACAGTATCTGCTATCTGATTCTTTTAATTGGTGGTGTCAGGCATTGGATCAGTGACTTTTTTGCAGGCAGATCATGTGCAGGCAGATCACTGAACTATGCCTGAGCTAAGTGTCAGGATTGCTGAACCTCTGCATCCCAGTTCTGCGGACAGCCAAACCCAACAGTGATTCTTGAGCCCCTTTCTTCCTCTGCGTAGTCATTCTAAAGCTCCTTCCTGAGCTTGCATAGTGAAGTAAGCAACATTAAAGACTGCCATTTTAGTGAACTTTGTCACTTATGGGGCATGCTATATTTGGTTGGGTTTCTGTTTTGTTTTTTAAAAAAACCCACAAACTTCAGTATTAACTCAAGTAGGAATCATTTCTAGGCATCTTTGACTACATTTCCCCAGAATGTAGCCTGATTTTTGGAGCATGGCACAAAGCTTCTCAGCCAAGACACATCTTAAAAATAGAGAATTGATTTGAAAAGTCTGTTTCTTAGTTACATTGGCTGCTCTCCTCAAACCAGAGTGCAGAGTAGTCCCATTGAAGTGGTCTGAGGATTGCAACCATAGCATCAAAACATTATTCAGAGCACGTCAGAGAGGCTTTTTGGCTTTCCGTTGTTTTTATTTCCATTTCCATACTTTCTTTTGTTTTTGTTTTTGCTTGCATCTAGTTGTATGGCTCCTCGGTAACATTGGTTTCATTTGCTTATGTTAGTAATACCGAAGTTAAAATGTTGAAAAAATTTTCTTCTCTTCTGATACTTAATGCCACTTCTTTCCAGTTAAATTGTTGGTTCTTTGGTTCCGAAAACTCCGATGTTTCTCAACCTGTTTCTCAACCAGTTGCATGTGGAAGGAAGGCTATGCAAGCCCCACAGCCTTCCTTCCACATGCACAGTTATGCACAGCTGCCTCAACCCTGCCCTGGTAACCATCCAGTGTTTAAGAAGAGGGCATATGCAGACCCACTGCCCATCATACTGCAGCTGATTCACTAGGACACTCCATTTGTGTCCATCAGGCATCCAGTCATGAATAATAATTAGGGATGGCTCAGGCATTTGATCAAAGGCTCTGGGAGGAATAAGTGCCCTTGTTCAAATGTCTGAGAGCAGGGATCAGAGCAAACACATGCCTGTGAGCAGGGTTTTTTGTTTTTTGTTTGTCCCAAACCACCACCTTTAACTTTCTCTTCCTCCTGCTCAATGGAAGACAATTTACATTTGGCCCAGCAAAAGGGAAAGCAGAGGCAATGGCCACAGATACCTAGCGGAGTGTCCCAGGGCAGTTCACAACAGAAAAACATAAAGTACCGGTAAGAATACAAAATACATAATAAAACAAAAACAAACCAATAACCCATGGGTAGGCAAACGAAGGCCCGGGGGCCGAATCTGGCCCAATTGCCTTCTAAATCCGGCCCACAGACAGTCCAGGAATCAGTGTGTTTTTACATGAGTAGAATGTGTCCTTTTATTTAAAATGCATCTTTGGGTTATTTGTGGGGCATAGGAATTCATTCTTTTTTTCTTCCCCAAAATATAGTCTGGCCTTCCACGAGGTCTGAGGGACAGTGGACTGGCCCCCTGCTGAAAAACTTTGCTGACCCCTGCAATAACCCCTTTCCCACAAACACATTAAAAAAGCCATAGAATGTTAGTTAGCTGAACATTTTCACCTTGCACCTAAAGATAGGTGATGAAGGCGCCAGGTGAGCCTCCCTGGGGAGAGCATTCTGCAAATGGGGAGTTGCCACAAAGAAGTCCTGTTCTTGTGTTGCCACATGGAGGAGGCACAAAAAGAAAGGCCTCAGATGATGATTGCAGCGTTCAGGTTGGTTCATATGGGGAGAGGCAATTCTTGAGGCATTGCAGACCTGAGCCATTTAGGACCTTATAGGTCAAAACCAGGACTTTGAACTGAGCCCAGAAATCAATTGGCAGCCAATGTAGTTGGGACAGGATTTGTGTAATATGTTCAAACTGCCTTTCCCTGGTGACTACCTGGCAACCAAATTCTCAACCAGCTGAAGTTTCCAAACCATCTTCAGAGGCAGCACTACATATAATGTGTTGTGGTAGTCTAACTCAGAGGCTACCAGAGCCTGTAGAACAGAAGTTAGGCTATTCCTGTCCGATAGGGGTGCAGCTGGGCTATCAGCTGAAGCTCATGGAAATGCACTTTGCACTGCTGAGGCCACCTGAGCCTCAAGCGCGAGCAAAGAATCCAGAAGTACCCCTAAGCTATGTACCTGCTCCTTCAGAAGGAGTGTAACCCCATCAAGAGCAGGGAACCTCCCTTCCATCCGATCTAGGGTGTTGAGTGTGTGGCATAATGCAAAATTGCTACATGGCTTCATATAAATGGCAGCTGTGATGGTGTAATGCAACGCAAAATAGCCGCCGTGTGTGTGTGGGGGAGAATAGCTGTCACATCTAAAAGAAGAAGAAAAGAGAAGGGAACACAAAATGGTGTGGATGTGCCTTGCTCCCTATCTCATGCATTGTAGATCTTTGAGGGGATGTTTACAGAGATATTTGGTGAGAACCATAGAAGTTACCAGTACTATTGAATGCACAAGTGCTCCTGAGCCTCTGTAATATATTCAGTTGAATGCTGAACTTCGTGCTTTCTATGTAAATCGCCATGTATCTTTATTAAATTTGCACAGAGAAAGGTATATTGCATTATTTTAAGTTTGTCATACTTGAGACATAGCTGCCAAGTTTTCCCTTTTCTCGCGAGGAAGCCTATTCAGCATAATGGAATTTCCCTTAAAAAAAGGGAGAACTTGGCAGCTATGACTTGAGATTAGAAATGTTTCTCTCCTTTTCCATTTTAAAACTATTTTCCTGTGAAAATTTTCTCAAAACAACAGATCTTCAATCCAGCTGCAGCCTATTGATTGCTCCAATATAATTAAATACAACAAAGTCATAATGTGAAATAAGTCACTTTTTTTTAAAAAAAAAGCCTAGCTTCCGCCATAGGTGAAAAAAGTCGGCGAGTTGAAACGTATAGCTCTCAGGAATGCCATTCTGCAAAACAGCCCAACTACACTTGGATTTTAAATTGCAGTAGCAATTTGGAAAAGGTTTTCAGACTGGAGCTATGTTAAATGTTAATAGCAAAACTGAGGTACTTTTTTTCTTTGATCTCTTCCTTGGCTTCTATAAAATAATGGAGTCCAAAGCAAGTGCCATTTATATATACACCTCCTTCTTTTGATCTTGTCGTGCAGGAGGTGGGGAGCGGGGAGGTTCTCTAGTCCTTGTGCTCTTTCAGGTGAAGTCCCCTATGCTGTTTTAGAGAGTTTCGTTCTGTGGTTTCTTCTTTTTTGCAGGAATTTTCAGTTGTATGGTATACTCTTCAGTACAGTCATACCTCAGTTTAAGTATGCCTCGGTTTGAGTATTTTCAGTTTAAGTACTCCGCGGACCTGTCTGGAATGGATTAATCCACTTTCCATTACTTTCAATGGGAAAGTTTGCTTCAGGTTAAGTACGCTTCAGGTTAAGTACGGACTTCCGGAACCAATTACACTCATACCTCGGGTTAAGTACGCTTCAGGTTGAGTACTCCGTGGACCCATCTGGAACGGATTAATCCACTTTCCATTACTTTCAATGGGAAAGTTCGCTTCAGGTTAAGTACGCTTCAGTTTAAGTACAGACTTCCAGAACCAATTGTGTTTGTAAACCGAGGTACCACTGTATTTGGAAGAGATAGCAGTATTAAGTCAAGTTTTGAATTTGAAACAGATAGCAGTGTTAAGTTCCTAAGTTTGCAAGGCTATTCAGTACAATCTCCCCCACTCCCTTATCATTTGTCACTTCTAGCACAGACCTCCCTCCCAAAAGGAATACTATATGGTGCCCATCACACTTTTTCAATACTCTGCTTGTAACAAGGACACAGTAATGATGACCATTGCTATGGGTAGGGCGAAAGGCAGGGAGTCTAAATAGTAGGTGGAGCCAGAACCAATGAGAGGCAGAGCCAGCTAATTCTAGTTTTGCGCCCACCCTCTTCCTTGTTAGGTTCTACAATTAAGCTTTAAAAATTGAAGCTTTTTATGGGGGGGGAGAGTTCCCAGTTCTTCACATCTCTAGTTGACAGGGGAGAGTTTGGGAAAGGGTTGCAGGTATATGGGCCAGGTTTGATTGCAATGCGAGCAGGGGTTCAGCTCCTACTTACTTCATATTTTTGAAACTTCAGGACAAACCCATATATATGGTACTTCAAGCTTGTTATAGAGAGAGAGAGCTACTGTCTTTGGCTGCTGCATCTTTGCCTTTCAAAGATTAAAAGGCCACTATTTCCAGGTGTGTGTGGAGGTGGTATAGAGGATATACTAACCCAGCACAACACCATATGCTGGGGAGGGGCAGCGGTAGAAACAGGCCTAATGTTGCATTGCATTTTATTGTATCTGCTGCTTTGAAGATCCATTTGGGTTAAAGCATGATTCTCCTGGGAAATTTTATTTATTTATATGTTGTTGTTGTCGTTTAGTCGTGTCCGACTCTTCGTGACCCCATGGACCAGAACATGTAAGACACTACTGTCTTCCACTGCTTTTCTCCCAAGAAGCAGGCGTCTTTTAATTTCGTGACTGCTGTCACCATCTGCAGAGATCAGTGATTATCTATATACATATGCTCATTTTAGACACCCTACCAAACTATGGCTAAAGAAGCTTAAATAAGGCTGAATTTAAACTTATGGTTTGCAGTTGCACAATGATCCAGAATCCAAGACCATGGTTTGAAGTGGGCTTCCAAGCCATGGGTACTGCTAATTATTATTTTGATGTCTAACATTGACAAACCGTAAGTACAACCATCACTTTATCTGCATAAGTTGCTGCACCATGGAGACTGGAGAGGTGATGAATTTGTGAAGTTAAGATGAATAAAACAAATATAGACAAGCTCCTCCAAACCACTGTTTGCTTACTGTATATGTGGAATCTCAAAGCACCACATGGGATCTAAACTATGGTTAGTAGAAGCCATTGTTTGATGTGATATCTGAATTGAGTCTTTAGTGAAACGATAACAAATATGTCTGGAACACTCCTTTTTCTCTCCTCTTTAAAGTACATAGCTTTCACTGGATTTGTTTCCCAACTCCCAAATGGAAGTGAAACAACAGACTTACAAGAAAGGCAAACAGACTTTCTCATTTCGGTTCACATTCACAGGGATTTCTGTTCTTTAAACAACAAGGAGTTCTCCCTCAAGGTTTGTACCTACAGTGGAAAAGAGATAAAATCCTTGAAACTGAACAAATTAACAGCAAGCCCAGTACGACTTTACATGGTTTTATGACAGCATCCAGTACATCTTGACAAGAATTTCTGACTAAGCTTTAAGTAACTTGCCTGTGTGTGTGTGTGTGGCCAAACAAGCCCCAAACCTGAAAGAGCAGATTATCTTTTGAAGAGCAAACATTAAAAGCTCTGTGGACAAACCTATTTTAGCGGGGAGGTAAGAATACTGAGCTTTAAACAAGCAAAACTGTCTGCAGACAGATTTTTTAGACACTGAACTTCAGTTATTCCACACATGTGTATCCTTAGTTCCACAGGACAGCATTAAGTAATGCATCAACTTTTAGACTATATATTCAGTATGAGGAATACATCTGGTCAGAGGCTGTAGTGATACAAGTATATTGTAACTGCAGGTATGAGTCAGCCCTGTATAGTGGATAGGGTACAGCGTTGGATTCAGTCCCCACTCATCCATGAAGCTCACTGTCTGGCTTTGATGGCCCCATTATTTTCTCTTAGGGTGACCTGCTTCACAAGGGTATTGTGAATAAAAATGGGATAACCACCATGTAAGTTGTTCTGAGCACCATGGGGTATCCATAGAATTAGAGCTGGGTAGAACACTCCATTTCTATTTCCATTCTCTCAATTTTGCATGCATGCATTCATTATAAATCCTTTCTTGTCCCATTTCTGCATAAATCTGTGATTTATTTATTTATTTTTATTTACAATCTGCATTGAAATGTTTCTTTAAATACATATTTTATCCAATGTACATACTTCTAAATATATTTCATTCAAAAACAGACCTTTTAAACATTTCACACGGTTTCTGAGCCAGAAAAAGTTTCTGAATTCTGAAGGAAAATTACATTCTGATCTCCACATTATTCCGGTAGGTGAAGATCAGGTCAGTTTGCATCAGAAGTTACAGAAATCAAATTCCTCAAGCATCCTTACCTAGAAATTACATAAAATTCAATCAACTATATATTTTGGAGAACTATTTGTTTGTTCACTGTCCATTTGGACGTTTTATTAGGATACCATGAGGAAAATTTGTTTGATGGTTCCTGAGATCAAGGAACAGTTTTTTTTTTGTCTATGTTGGAATATACTTCGATGCTGCTTTGAACCAAGATGACACACTGCAACTGTCAAAACTGCAGTGATTTTAACCAAAAATTTCAAAAATGCATTGGTTTGTTTTTTTGTTTGTTTCTTTCAACTCCTGAACAACTTAGGGTACAAGACATCTAGCAGTGAACATGGAAAAAGTGAGACATTTCTCATATTTTTTTCTTACCATCGGTATTCTTGGTTCTAGGGAAGCTTACATCAGCGTTTCTCAACCGCTGTTTCGCAGCACACTAGTGTGCCGCAAGACGCTGGCTGGTGTGCCGCGACGTGCGGCGACGAGAAGGGCAATTTACATTGTCACGTGCCTGGCGGCCGCCAATAATCAACGCTGACCCGCCGGAAAGCAATATTTCTCCTCCTCTTTCCCAAAGCTCAGTGCAAATGACTGGAGGGTGGTTTTAGAGTCTAGGGAGGCCCCCTAGGGAGGCGCGCTCCAGATCCGCCGCTGACCCCCCTTAAGCCGCATCGAGCCTCCCCTGCCTCCTTCGCCCGTCCTTCGCCATGGCTGCGCGGCGGACGCTGGGCTTCGCGGTCCAGAATTACTCGCAAGCAGCAGCCAAGGTAACCTTTCGCCTTTGAGCCGCCCCGCAGCTCCCCTGGAAGTGCGCGCGCCCTTGTAATCGGGGGGCAGGCAGAGCCTTGCCTGGACTGGAGAGGAGAATTGGGGGTCTGAAGGCTTCTCCCCTCCCATGGGGCGGCGGGAGGGAGATTAATTTCCTCCTTCCTATAGTCAATATAGGGCGGCACAAAGTTAATTTTTAAAACTTTTTTAATGGTGGTGTGCCTCGTGATTTTTTTCATGGAACAAGTGTGCCGTGGCCCAAAAAAAGGTCGAGAAACACTGGCTTACATACCCATAAGAAAGGGAAAGAGCTGTCCCATGATATTTTCTGCCTGAGGTAAAGAGCAAGTTGGTGCTTTCTATTGGCTGCACAGTAGCTACCTGGGTTAGCATCCTTTACTGCACCTGAGGACAACAGGCTGGTTCATTGGGTACATGGCAGGCTGGTGCATGACAAACCTTTGATCTCCAGCTGTTACTGGTGTTGTCCTGCCCCCTAGTATCTTCAGCCTGAGGTCCTTGCCTCATTCTGCCTAATGATAGGGCCAATCTTGCATTCGAAATCAATGCAGGAGTTAGCTTCTTAGTTCTAGCTGTGTGCATATACCATGGTACTGTGCTTCCTACATTAAAAAAAAAAAATCCATCTCCCTACCCTGCAAAAAGGGTGTAATTGGGCAAAGGGAGATTGCAATGTGCAATATTTTCACAACCGAGCCTGAACCCTCACCCACATTATACTTAGCCTAGTTCTGCAAATACCCCGGTGGTATGACACTACTTAAACCGAGCAGCGCTTACTTCACGTCACCCTCGTCCCTTTCCGTTGTCCCAGTACTCATTCATCTCTTGTAATACACTGACATTGTAACCTTTTTTTTTTTTTTGCTGGAAAGTAAAGCATCCTGGGATTCTGCCGCCACAAGCCAAGGCTAGAGCTTCAGATGTATATTACCTTGTGACTGAGAGAAATTAAAATGATATCTCTGTGTTTCATGTAGTACAAGAACGCTGTATGCAAGGCCACCAAGAGGATTACAAAGACCCTGGGCAAAACTAAATCAGGATTTTTGGCCCAGGCCCAACTTCATACAAATAAGGGACCTTGGCCAGGATCCAAAGAACTGTGATGCTCGTACAGTGAGCCTGAGATTTTTAGGCTGGATTTCCCCCTCCCTCCCCACTTTCTTGAACAGCAGCTCCTTCCTACCATGCTGCATAGGAGGCCGCTTTAGAAACTGCCAGAAAGTTCAAAATCATTTTGTGGCATGGGGGAAAGCTTTCTGAAGCGGAGTCAGGTATTGAACTGAGTTAGACTTATGGCAGACAGCTTGCTCTGGGTCTGTAATAACCAGGCCTGTACCTGCTTACCTCAGAGTATATCTTGTTGAAATCAAGGGAGCTTTCGCAGAAGTAAGTATTGGATTGTGCCGTGAGTATTTGCTTGCATCCTGGTCCTTGACAATAAGGGTCAAATGGTCATTGATGGATTTGCTCTCATCCCTCACAAACGCACCTAAGGTTACCTGGCTGCGTGAATACTACAAGGCCGTTTCATACAGCTTGATGTCATCACACACGCACACACTTCTTACAGCTTAATTATCTTACATTACTGTTCCTTTTAGGAGAGCTGTGCCTGGTATTTCTTTGTTTCACTGCTATGTTGGATACCTGAGGAGGTGTTAAAATAATTAAGGTGAACTATGTGTTTTCTTGAGAAACACACAAAAGGATTTGTATCTGCACAGGGGATTGAGCTATCAAAAACAGATGTGACCATGTGGAACACTTCACATAAATTTATTTAAATCATTATTTACCTGTAACATACAAGCAGGGTTTTAGCTGCACTAGCTTGTTGCCAGTACATACTGCCAATAATCTGCCAAAAAGGCAGCTTGCTGGCAAAATCGTTGAAATGGTTAGCTTATGCTTACAGAAAACATTACAACCCTGATTCACATTAAAATCTAACAGAAACGAACCCTTTGATGCTAGAGATGCTGGATTGTGTTATCAAAATATGGTATACGGTTTATTTGGATTGTCTATACCCTACAAGAAATATGACTATCTATTTGTAACATGATATGTAATCATCTAAGGCAAGTTATTGTTTTCAGTTACTCTTCGGAGTGGGATCACATGGTTTCTGCTCAGATTTAAAATAAGTGGTTCTTGCATAGGGCCCATACAACAGGCTAAGTGTGTAGAATGCTGGCTGGCCAATTAATAAAGAAAAGTGATGAAAATCAAAATAACATTGACATCTAAGGCTAGCTAAACTTTTAAAGCAAGACCTTCTTTTAGGAAAAATCTTATGCACAGCACAAACTTTTTCATCCAAGTATCATTTCAGTAATGGCAAGCTTAAATATTGGAGGCCATGGGGAAACATAATATTACGATAATGTTCTTTGGTGCGGTTTGGAGGGGTTTGGAAACATTTGGAAGTATTTTTCTCATAGAGTCACTTAACTATTGAAGTGTTATGATAGTATTCCCCTCTGCATTGTGTATTTACTGAGAAAGTCCGTTTAAAGGGGACACTGATTTTTAAAAATCCTGATTAGAAGAAGTTCTTCTAACCAGGAAATTACATGCTCTGGTGGTGGCAGTTTAATAATAGGATGCAGGGGAAGAACCCAAACTCCATGTGATTTGAAGGTGAGGTGTCTTCTTACAAAAATGCATCCATTTCCAGTTCTGTTCCATCTTTTCCTTTCAGCTGCTTTAAATCAAATGCGTATTTTGTAAGTCAACACCCTAGAACTGAGTTGGTTGGTGCTGCAGCTAAAGTCTGGATATTGGTGGCTATGTGCCAGCATTAATAGAATCTAACCCAGTTCTCAAAAAGCTTGCTCAGTTAGTATACACAAAGTGATATGTTCTAAACCTTTCTCAGGTGTTGTGATCAAAATGGGTTTCCATTGTACCAAGAGCTATTCTTTTGTCTTTAGCAGTGCTATCCTGTGCATGCTCTCTTGGAGGTAAACCCAACTTTTTGCACTGGAGCTTATTCATAGCTAGCCTAAATGCTGCATTACTGATAACTTTTAATAATTATTTCATATTTTAGAAGTTATTCTGTGAAATATATAGTTTTATCTGCATAAAAGCTGCCTACAGGTGCTGCGTGCATTCTCTTAAACTTGAAGAAAAACCACATTTTCTGCACGGCCATACAAAATAATATTTCATCATCATTTGCAGTCACTTGTTCATTATTATCAAAGATTCATGCTATATACATTTGAAAACATTCATGGTATTTTGTAAATTCAACTGTTTATTGACCTCAGTTCTCAGTTTTGCTGTAAATTATATACAGATAGAGATAAAACAAAACTTTCTTTCCATACTGAGTATTTAGAAAAAAATAATGTAAAAAGAACACAAATAAAATCTTTTAAACAACCTAAAGTGATTTAAGGAGTTTGCAGGAAACCTTTTGCTAGGCACTCAGGGGTAAATATGTTATGTAACAAAGTAGTATTAAGTCGGTAATAATCCCACAAGTACAGAGTAGATTAAAATGGTTTTGGCTAGAAGGGTGTGGAACTAGGGGGAGGGGGAAGCACAAAGGAATCAAAGCCCAGAATGCACACATCTGTGAGGTTTGTGTTTATTTTGGGAATAGCTTCTGCCTTTTCCTTTCTCCTTTGCATAATTCTGTGGCAGACTTTCTTTTCAGCTAGTCCTATTTCCATGCTGTGTGCTTCCCAGAAGAAGAGCTCAGTGAATGTTATACTCAGAAGCCTTATCAGATGAGCAAAACAAAGCATTTCAATTTCACAGAGTGTCTTGTGTAACTTTAAAGAAAAGCAAAACACACACGCACACACTTGAAATCCAGGATCTTTAGGTCCACTTGCAAACAGTGTTCAGACAGAGTATTTGTGTACTTCTTACGTGATACGTTCTGTCCCTCCTCTTTACATTGAGGTCTAGGAATTACAGCCTAGAGGAGATGAACACTCGGAAGATGTTGAAAGTGCAGTTGATTGAGGATGAAATCGGATTGGCAAGAGGATTGTGAAGAGCAGGAAATGCTGAGAAATAAAATGAAATTTGCTGGAGCTTTTGAATCCTAAATCCAGAGGAATGAAAGTTTTCCCCCAGCAAAGAGGTAGCATCTGGAAAGAGGGGAAAGAGGTAGCATCTGGAAGCACTCTAATGTTAAAGAGCCTGGCTTTCTTTTATTTTCTTTGTACAATCTACTATCCTACCTTAAGTCAGGTGCCTTTCCTCAGTTAGCCACTTAGCTGAGTGATGCTCCAGCATATTACTAACATTTCCCTTTGCATTTTCTTTGTTCTTCTTCATGAGCTGCTTTCTTCACTCTCATACTTTTTTAATACATGCTGTAAACATTAAACCAAAAAGTTAACTGGTTAACATCAAGCAGAGCCTCAACAGGTATTCATTTCACCTGAGCTGCTTAGCTATAACTGAGCAGACTGCATACCCAAAAGCTGGGGAATGTGATGTGGGGCTTTGAGAAGGCCAGGACACCATTGGATGCTAAATCAATCTACCCACAATGATAACCTCCATAGTCTCAAGTGCTTAAAATACACAGGTCCATAGCCATTCCTTGACTACCAGAAAGCAGCCTAGCAAAAAGGACACTGAGTGAGAAATATTCCGTTCACCACTCACATTCTTCAGCATCAGACAATCAGTAGCTATAGATTCATAGCTGCCAAGTTTTCCCTTTTCTCACGAGGAAGCCTATTCAGCATAAGGGAAAATCCCTTAAAATAAGGGATAACTTGGCAGCTATGGAGATTACAGTAGGCATCTTCTGCCCCAAGGTGTGTTGCGCCTTTGAATAATGGCAGAATGTCCCTCATCCCTGTGTCTACTGTTTGGGAAACAAAGAAGGACTTCAACAAAATGTTACAGTGTGAAATGCCGCTGCTTAGCTTGCCTGCCAGCCACTCATCCACGCCTTCTCTCAGGGTACTCCATTCCACTGCCCTTGCTTCTTACTTTTCCAGCTGTTTTTGTGCCCTTCAATAACCAGCCAGTATTCCATGGCCATTGACCATACTTTGTCCTAGTGGGCTTTGGGGCTTTAAACAAACAAACAAAAAATATTAGCTACCCCTCTCCCTCACCAAAATAAAGTCCTTGTACTTCTGCAAACCCTGGCATTCCACAAACCCATTTATACTTCCCATGGGTATAGTGATGCTGTTTTGGGTGCATAAAGATTCATACTTTGAGAACTGAACCAATTGTCAGTGTTTAGGCGGCAACCATTTTGTGTGTGCATTGATGGAACACACAGAAACCCACTCTGCTCCTTTCCACTCCTGTTCTGCCCCTACCCCCATTCTGCCCCGATTTTGGGCCACTTTTGGGTTGACAGCAACAAGCATGTACATGATGGTCGCTGCCTGTATGTGATACCACATTCAGTTTTGGTGCATAAAGTGAAAAAGGCAAGCAAATGAACAAAACTTAAGAAAAAATCTTAAGGTCATCAGAACAGTGTGCAGATACTTAATGGTCTTGATAGGTCCAGTGTGCATTGTGTTTGGACATTGTACTTAGGTCTCTAAAGATCTTGAACCTGACTTGAATGGATTCTAATAATCCACAGTATCCCTGAGCTTGCTCACAGTATATTTGTTTGTTTGTTTATTAACTGCTGTTATATAGCCATCTGATAGCAGACGTTCTCTGTGTAGCTCACAGAGAAAAACAATACTACAAATTGGAATACAATGTAAAACAGTAAAAACTATTACAGGTTAATAAGAAATGTTAAAACTAAAACTCAGTTTTAAACTGCAAAACCTGAAAGACTGAAAGATTATAAAGCCATACCACTCCGTGGAAGCCATTCCATAACAGGGGTGCTACTACTGAAAAGTTCCTTTCCCCACCGTCAGTTTGATGTGATAAGAATTGTAAAGCACCTGTTTTCAAAAAAGACGGTGACTTTTCTTTCTCTCTCTTTTTTTTTTACCATCCTTTTCATTTTAGCTTTCTTCTAATTATACATCAGTATCATTTACAGCAAAGAGTAACTACTGCTAGTTACAGGTAGGTAGCCGTGTTGGTCTGAGTCGAAACAAAATAAAAAAATTCCTTCAGTAGCACCTTAAAGACCAACTAAGTTTTTATTTTGCATGCACACAAAAGCTCATACCAAAATAAAAACTTAGTTGGTCTTTAAGGTGCTACTGAAGGATTTTTTTTTATTTTGTAGTAACTACTGCTGTCTCACTTACTTATTTTTTTGCCAACATGTGATCTTAGAAGTGGAAATAATAAAAAGTCTGCATTCGGGAAGAAACATTGGAATACGTTTACAAAACCTGGGTAGAATCTCATTGAAAAACCATTATGGTAGGTAGAGTATGAACATCTTTATGAGGTTTTGTCCTGCTGCCCTCCCATGCAGAATCATCTGGTAGTGATACTTCCCTCTGCAAAGAGAGTCTTTGGATTCAGAAGTCATTCTTTTTGGCCATTTTGAGGTCTGGGATATGGATTTAGTTACCTGGAGATAGCTTTGTATTTTAAGTGGCTTTCACCAGACGTTTACAAAACAAATATGGACCTAGACATTTCCATTTTTACTTCATTGCATTTTTCTAGAACAGCCCTGGATTTATAGACATGGTCTCTATGAAGTTTGAAAGTTATATATGTAGAGTATATTTCTTCCAGCTCTCACATGTTTTATGTGTTTTGTTTTTATGAAAAATAGCTTTTCAGAATATACTGTACATAGCACACAGTCCAGGGCCGCTTCTTTAATAATTTGATCTAACCCAAAACAGCCCTCCAGCCAGTGTTTCTAATGTGGTTTTTATTCATTTGACGATGACATCAGTATCTTCCCATTCTTCTTTGGGTGGTGTTTTTAATAAAATGGTGTATGAGTTGACTGTCAGTGCCAATGAAGAATACTGATTCTCATAAGTAATGTTTCATTAGGCCAAATGAGATGTTGTGAATAAACATGTACAAAAGGACATGATGACATCTAACGTGCAAGCAGTAGAAGACTCGCTTCTCTGCTGCAAATTAATGTGCATAGGTGTGTTGGCACGGCTGTTTTCGATGTAGAGAATGTGTATTGCACAAGCGAGAAAGAATGGCAAATCTGGCAGATTAAATGTCAAACATCCAGGCTGACATTTATAGTGACTTTTAGCATGTTAAGAGATTTCTATTATGTAGTCAAGAATTAGTTATTTTTGCTGTAGTGTTTCAACAAAGCGTTTACAGTCAAATGCACCAAGCTGACAGGTTATTTATTATATTTGTGGTACTCTCAAGGCTTATTTTTTGTTATGTTTATAAACATTGTAACTGGGAATATTATATCTCAAGGGAACCAGTCTAAATTCTGGAAAGGGGAAAACGTTCTTACTTACATTTCCAATAGAGGTTTTTGGTGTGTGTGTGTGTGTGTGTGTGTGTGTGTGTGTGTCTTTGTGTTGTTTTGCATTAGAAATCAATACTTCACGTACTAAGCCAATGGCTTTACAAACAGGCTAGGCAACGCAAGACACACTTGCATACTAAAGCTGTGAGCTCGTGACTTTTTTTTTATGTGTATTCTAATCTGTTGCCTGATAGTTTTGAATTTTGTGCGTTATAAATCAAGACACCACTCTAGCTTCTCCCTTCAATGCTGACACCAGGTGCCACCCAACTACTGTTGCTGGTAGCAGCTACATTGTTCACCAAAAGTGTAAAATGTTATATGTGCAATGCCACATCAGAGTGTGAAAGTGGGGTTAAGAAAAGTCCCTGCGTGCTTTCCAAGCTGATACTTGTGAGAAGGTGTTGATGAGAACAGGAGATGTGGCAGGACATTGCTGCTTTCCTTGAATCTATGGCGCCTTCCAGGATCAACACATGCCAGTGTTTTAACCTTGGATAAGGACAAGGACTAGATCCAATGTTATGAAGTAGCGCTTTATGTGTTATATAGAAGCGGAGTTAATCAGAATTACTTGTGCCTCTTTTCTCGCCTTTATATAACATCAGATTTTGCATTGGAACAGAGGTGGGAAATGTGCAGCCCTACAGATTCTGTTGGATTCCAACTTCCATCAGCCCCAGCCAACATGGTGCCCTGTGTTTTAGTCCAACAAATTTGGAGGGACTTTGGTCCAATAGCGCATTAGAAGCAGGGAAAGAAGTTAAAAATATGTCCTTCTTTTCTACCTGCTTCTTTATAATTTTGAATTAGCTCCATGTGCTACGAGCACTTAATGCTGTTTGTTATGGTATGACTTTTCAGCATTAATAGTTTATATAAGGTCTGCTTTAACACTTTTCAAACTACAAATGAACAAACTCTGCAGAGAGAAGGGTGGAATGGTGAGACACCCCACTTCTGATCTAACACAGGTTTGGTTAAAAGTTAGACTAGTGTCTAACCATGCAAAATTGTACTTTTCTGTGAAATCATGAGTCCTGCTTTTTCAGAGTTCCCAGTCACACGGATTGAGCCCTTCCATTGCACAAGAGCAAGCTCTGCTCCAACATTCATGGGAATAAAGCTGCTGCTGCCACAGTCCAACATACCCATGAGTGTTTAACCTATTCACACTGATTGTATAAGGGCTCCATAACAGTGATCCCCAATCGGTGATCCACTTAACCCACGCAGGGGTTGAATGGCACCATTCACATAATAAAAACTACCATACCAATATCAAAATTTTCAAAAGTAGGCTTGGAATTTTGAAAAACGGGGTCCACAGTACTTAGCTAATTGGGAACCACTGCTCTATAACATGGGTAAACTGTAACAGCTTTAAGATTATTCGACCACGTTATTTGAAATGTTCCTTCATCGTCATGTCCATTTCTAGTTCTTAATTTCTAGTGATATGTTAAAGCATCATGCAAACCATTTGAGTAGCAGCTGGGCAATACATTGTGTGTCATATCATTCCTGCCAGGTTGACAATAGAGGTTGTACTGTGTATGATTTGTGATGTAGACTGTTCTGTCTTCCAGAGATTATAAAAAGTGTTGTGTTTTAGACATAATGATACATAGTGAAAGCTCAACCATCTAAGCTAACTTGCAAACTTTTTAAAGCATCATTTCATTGAGGAACACTTTGGTATTTTTGTGACTCTCAGCATGCAGGTTTTATTATGTCTGCACTATTGCTATTAAGATATACAGAACTACTTGGTGCCAAAACAATGCCAAGTTAATGTGGATAATACTTACTCCTTGATATATCATGAAATAAATCTTGCTTTAAAAATCATTCAGCGAGCAGTATTCCAAACTAACTTCTTTAAAAAACTGTCAAGGTGATTAGTATTATGTGTGTAATGCAAGTAGATAACAAAAGTCCTGATTGTGCCCAGATTGGGCTTTCCATGTACATCTTGTAGAAAATATATTTTGCAGCTGTTTTCATTGACATCTTATCTAATAACTGAAAATCCCACAATGGATTTATGAGAACCTAAACCTGAAAAATAGCTGGAAGTGATGCACTGCATAATTGGGCACAAGGACTAGAATTTGGGTAAGGAGACAGAAGACCACATAGAGCAAACTATTGGGATGGGGGGGGCTGTTTGTAGAAATAGTAGTAGTTGTAGTAATCCACCATTCATTTATGGCAGATTATGCAACTATTTGCAATGTTATAGTATGAGGACATGGAAACTTTTAACAACAGGGGTGTCCCCAATTGAAGTCAAGCTGGTCATTAATTTCCCTAAAAAATGGGTTTACAACTTAAATTAGTCAAAACTATCTGGTGTTTCCATGGAACTTAAAGAGAGGGACTGTAGCTCAGTGGTAGGCACACGCTTTTGCATATTTCCATCAAAAAGAGACCTCAAGAAGTAAATTGAGAAATACTGTGTCTGGTACCTTGAAAAGCCACTGCTGTATAGGCACAACACATTGTGCTGTTTCTGAAGTGGCCTCACTCCCCTTTGTTGCAATTATTGTTATTGTTATTATTGTTGTTATTATTATTATTTATTATTATTATCATTTATTTGTACTCCGCCCATCTGGCTGGGTTTCCCTAGCCACTCTGGGCAGCTTCCAGCAAATATTAAGAATACCTTAAAATGTCACACATTAAAAACTTCCCTAAACAGGACTGCCTTCTATACCTGTGGCAAGTGACTTCTGCTACCTCCTTCCTTTCTTCCCTGACCTGGCACTTGCTTGTGCCAAGGCCGTTTTCTCTCCTAAGCACCACACTGTGAGAAAGGGGGTGCTTCCTTGGAGTGGGGCTTTGTGGGTGAGGTGGTTCCAGACACTGACATAGCCAATTTGCTGCACAGGTGGCAAATCCTGCTTAAAGTTTAAATTTAATGTTGAACTTTAAAGAGGATTTGCCACTATTTTGGCAAAGTGGAAGTGGCACAGGAAATTTACCCACAATGCCTCATTCTTCCTTAGAGTGTGTTGTGGTGGGCCCAGAGAGCCCTGCTGGAGCACTACCAGCTGTTTCTCTCACAAGGTAGCAGCAACAAACAGACAACACGGTAATGTTAGCAAAACAATGAAAAGGTAAACAACCGTGAAGGGCAAATACACATTTTTGTACAGATTTTGTACACATTTTTGAATCTCTTTGTATATGTGAAGGTTGTTGGTGCATATACATTTAAATATTTGCACTTCACGGTTGTTTACCTTTTCATTGTTTCTCTCACAAGAGCATCCCTCCATGGGTGATGGGTGGACTGGTGAGAGGGTAGGCTTTGGACCTTGCCTGGTCAACAGAGCTGTATATTCTGCTTCAGCCTCTGCAATTCCAATGGTCTCAGGATCTCTGAGCTGGAAAAGAGAGCCCTTAGCCCCTGGAAGCACTTGGCTCTTTGTTTTCTCTATCATGTGGCAAATGAATTTTAAGATGATAGAGCCACCACTATGCAGAACCATTCAAGCAGCTTTTGTATTGCAGCTTTTTGTCTTTTTTTTTAATAATAAAAAAGATAGCTTTCAAAAATTGCAAGCGGACATAAGTAATTGATGCCATTTCGGAGCAAGTATAATTTAATTTTGTTTTTGTTTTTAATTGTAGGTTTATGCCAGAACACAAACTGGCCCATATTGAGAAGATGTGTGGTGCTAAAGGAGATGGAGGTGCCTGTCTGCCTTTCCAAGAAAAGAATGGTGGAATAAACATCAGCGCCTCTGACGTTAGTCCCAGACATAGTGAACCACAGTCTGGACTTCATTCCCTGGGACCAGAGGGGCTGCCCAACCAACTACTGACACTAGAAGATCTGGACAAGCCTACATCTTTGAAAAGTACAACCCCTTGTCAAGAGGAAGATAGCCAACATGCAACTGATAACCTGTGCAGCGTCTCAGCTAGTTTGGACCATCTGGAGAAACCTTTGCACATTGTTTGGCCACACAGGTGGTAAGTATAACACCAAATGAAAATGCTATATCTTCAGACGAGTTATTACATACAATGTTGATTTAGTACCAATATTGTTTTATTCTGCATGTTATATCTTTGCAAAGGTAGTGGTCTACTGAAAACAAATGGTGGCTTTTTAAAGCTGAATTTCACAGCAGGCATTCAGCGCACGAGAGGGGTGGGTGGGTTGTGTGGGTGGGGGAGAAGAGGTATAGCTATGACATTGAAATGATATGTAAAACGCTGAAAACTCTGTTTCAGAGCATTTCAGTCCACTAATGATGTTTAATATGCAGTGTTATTTAAATTATCTTAATTATACTAATGTGACTGACTAGGTGTTAAAATTCAGGGCCATACTATGCTGCTCTGTGTCGTAGTTTTTTTATATACCTGTCCAGATTTTTAAAACATATGCACATATGTAAGGCTCTGTAGATAGACGGATAGAATGGAATATTCCTACACGAAAACTGCTGCTTTTCAAGCTGTTGACACAAATACCTGATCACAAAATCTTCTCTAAACTGAGGAAAATCTACCATGCCACATAATCACTGCAAATATATAAAGTTTAGCTTGACTCCCACCATAAATTAGGATTTAAAGAGGTAAAATGTCCTGATAATCTTCCGGTATTGGGCACGAACATTTTAATCTAGTTTTTATTCCTCACAGTTTGTTTAATCTGCATGTGGCCTGATTAGAGTTCACTTCATCCACAGATTATAGTCTGTTTATTTCAGAGATGCTGGGTCGATCAGTAGGTCAGATTTTCTGAGAGCAACTGTTCGCAGGTGAAGCAATAAGTACACCACACCGACAGGGCAAATCGCCTTTGCAGAGGATTTGACTTCCAGCACATTAAAACTCCAGAAGCTCTCCCAGATGATCTGCAGCATCTGGTACCTAAAGGGATTTTCATCTTTGACTCTAAATGTCTGAACATAAAATGTAGGAATTGGAAGTCGATGTGGAATCTGTCTTTGGATTTGTTTAATCAACTTCACACTTCTTGTATAGCCTTTCTCAGGGAGCTACATTTATTTTTAATCATATTTTATTGCTGCTAGCTCAAAAATGCTGTATTCTCATAGGTTATTTTACAATTTGATGTGCTCAGGACAGATATTAATTGCAATTCCACTTGTGGTCAGGATTATGAAGTTCTCTAGTCTGATACTATAGTTCCTAGCTCTTTTTCTTCTTCTTCTTTTTACAATAAAAAGGTGCATCAAGGTAAATGCCAAAACTCTGATGATTCTAAGCCTTCGTCTTAATATATATTGCTCCCCCCCCCTAAGTTGCAGACTAAATGAAAAACAAAGCATTTGCCCTCCGTTTATTCTGCATTCGGCATAAAGGAGGGCAAAGCTAAATTAATAAAATGAGCAATATTAAATTGAATAATTCCTTTTCTTTCTGTGTGTATTTGGGTTTTTGTTTTGTTTAATTTAATTTAATTGCCTAAAGTTAGTTGCTTAAAGAGATGCAGCCTGGTGTTTGTGCACATGCTTATTGTTAAAGCTAAATTATTTTTAATTTGGAGGAGAGGGGAAGGGGGGGGGGAAGCCACATCAGCAAGATCAAATGCCAAAATATAAAAGTAACACATTCATCCTTACGGGTAATATAGTACAACATTGGAAACTTGGAGGTTGCCAGACACACAGCTAACATTAGGGCTAATTTTGAAAATCTAGCGTGCAGTCAATTTTACTGATGCCTGGGGACATACAAGGTAGAAGCTGACAAGAGAACTAATTTTGTTTGGGTTATTTACTGCTATGCATCATCCATGGGTTCCCGCCTGACACACGGCTATATGAAGGGGAATATTATCACATACTAAAAATTTATGTTGACATTCGATATTTGTTCAATATGTCAGCAGTATTACTTTCATAATCAAAAGAGTGAGGAGAAGAGAGGGGGGAGAAAGGCACTTTATGCTCATATAGATATATCTTTTTAATAACAGTCTATAAGGTTAATATAGTTTACCTTTGAGAGTATACAATGAAAACAAGCAGGGTTAGCAGGGAAAATGACAGAAAGCATCAACCCGAGCTGTTTGTTTGCCATTACCTAAGCGAGCCATGTCAGCTCTCTGGCCCGCGTCTGATAGCTATTTGTTGTACAGAGAGCACAGCATAAAAAAGAAAAAAAAATATCAAACTCTTAATACTATTGTGTGCCCATAACCATCTGTCACTGCTAGCCTGGAGATGAGAGGAAGATTACGAGGAATAAACACTGAGCCGCCGAGCATTGGTAAAGCCTTCGGGCAAAAAAACTCTTGTGGGGACATCAAAGACATTCTAATTCCGAGGCAGTCAAGGATTACAGTGTGTAACCTGTGCTGACAACAGATAAATGACTGGCAATATTGTGCCAGAGCTGTTGGGTCCTGCATAGAGTACTGATGATGATGGTGATGATGATGATGTTATCTTGCAGAATGGACTCTGCTGGGATAATTTTATGATAAAACACTTTTTTCAAATGCCACTGGGTCTAGGCAGACATTTACTAGCTACAGGGGTAGCAATCAGTTTCCTCAAAATTTACTGTTCTAAGCCCATTAGAGTTCCAGCGCAGCCAGGCTTTTCAATGAAAATCTGAAACGCCAATATTTTCATGTCTGAGGAGAAGCATGCGTGCAAATGGTTAGGGGGCTCGACTCCGACCATTTAGTGTTAGGATGCTCCAGCAAATGATTTATGTAAATATGCTCATAAAAATGCAGGGTTTTCCCCTCCCCTCTCTTTTATAATTTGATGAATATGAATTAGTAAATTAAGAATTTTAGTTCAGCGCTCATTTTATACCCCGATATCTTTGGTTTTGCGGGGGAGCATCGATAGAGAGCCCAGATCATACAGGTAAACAGAATAGGCTCTAAGCGACCATTGGGGTGTCAGATGAGACAAACAGGGACACACACACACACACACACACACACACACACATTTGATTCACTGCATTAGTGACTAACGCTTTTCTGTGCCTTATTGGGGCATTTGCAGATTGAAATATTCCCTTCTGAGGCCCTGAAATGATCTCATTAAGCAAACACCAGGTTTTGGTAATTGATGTAATAGGGAGGATGTGGAGGGGCTGTGTGAAAATATTGTCAAAGTGTGCTGTTACTCCTTCAAGATGCTTTCTCACCACTGTTATCATTTTGGCCATTTATTTGCACTAGACTACCTTACTAGCAGTACTTCTGCAGAAAATTACATATGCTTCTAATTTTTAAAAGTTAAGATTATTGTAAGTGGGTTTTGTTTTCTTTAAAACCATGCTGTGCTTCCAGTTCACCTAATTATGAAAACCTCTTAAAATGCAGCAATACCTTATTGCAGGCATCCCCAAACTTTGGCCCTCCAGATGTTTTGGACTACAATTCCCATCATCCCTGACCACTGCTCCTGTTAGCTAGGCTGTAGGCCAAAACATCTGGAGGGCCGCAGTTTGGGAATGCCTGCCTTATTGTGATATTTCCTTACCTGGATCACATATTGTTGCTGGCCTCCATTCATCGCAAACAAATACCCTGACCCATATTTCCTCTTGGGCCATTAACTGTATGGGACAAGAGGCTTCTTTCATCAACCAGTCCAACACTGCGACCTTTAGCTTTGCACTACTGTTGGAAAGGAGCCCAGGACTGAGTACTTTACTTTATCAGTAGCCATCCACCATAGCTGCCAAGTCTCCCGTTTTTTGTGGGAACCCCCCCCCCATATTTTAAACCGTTTCCCACTGGCAGCCCGGATTGGAAAAAATCCCGTAAATCCCCCAGATTTCCTACCTGCCAGGGAGGCTCCATTTTGGTTCCTGGCGCCGCCCGATTTCCAGTCCCCATACATGGGTAGCGTGGCACCGGAAGTCGCTTCTATGCATGTCCGGACATGTGTAGAAGCGATTTCCGGTGCCACGCTACCCATGTATGGGCACCGAAAATTGGGTGGCGCCGGCACCGGAAGTTGTTTCTATGCATGTCCAGACATGCGTAGAAGTGACTTCCGGTGCCGCGCCGCTGCTGATCCCACATTTTTCAGCGGGAGACCTGGCAGCTATGCCATCCACTCATGGCCCATTTCCATGCCATCTCATGGTCCAGCTGAATAAAAGCTTGCCACACCCAAGGACTCTTTTGACCCAACGGGGAGTGTGGCAAACCCCAATGTGTTGCATCTTCTAAATGATGATGTTGGTGATAAACATTTTTAAACCCATTTCAAATGTCTAAGCACGTCACACAAATAGTCTCAGAGACTACGGTATTTGCACAGTCCTGTAAGGAAAGCCTGTATGATTATACTTATGTTGCTACCCTGATGTGGTAATTGAATGTAGTGCAGTAGAAATCAAGGAACAGGAGTTGAGATCCTGACCCTGGCATATGCTACTGCTGTCTGATCCAATGCTGCTTGGTGGTGGTGCTAGCCCTAACATTGGTCCTCATGATGGAAGCTGGAGTCTAGAAATATTTGGAGGGCACTACCTAAAATACAAACACATTAATCATGGAAAGAGCTTGTGTGGACTTGAGTCCATCAGATATAGTCAGTGCCCCCCCCCCCGTCTAAATTCTCTAAATACATGTGACTGGACGCAGTTGTGAACAGTGAGGTCAGAGGAAAATGAAATGCAGGAAGAACAAGCAGCGGCACACCATTAACAAGGACCAACACAAACTTCTGACATTGGCAAACTACTTAAAAAGTCTTTTTTAAAAAGTTGCCCTGATTCAAGACAAAGGTGATAGAATTGAACTTACTCATTTCTCCTCTGAGAAATGGTTGTAAACTAAATTTCAGACCTATGCGTGCTGGACTGTGCTTCTAACATGGTAATGTAACTTACACTACTGTTTGGCAGAAAGCTGTTCCTGATTAGGCAGAGGTCAGCTGGGGGTAGAACAGGTGGGGACGAACACAGTCATTCACTTTGCCTGACATGCCGCAGTCTTTCATGCTTTGCCAAAATATGTGAAAATAATTCAAGTTACTGCAGTCAATTATTTGAGTCATAGTATTAATCTACTAAGCTCCCTTTCAAGTTGGCCTTAAAAGACCAGCTAGATGTTGTTATGAGTGTAAAAATGGGGTTCTCAACCCCATCTTTTGCTTATACGGGAACATGTGTTGTATTTACAGGGAAGAGTCAGGTGGGAGTGGGTGCTTAACCTTCTCTTACCTGTTTCTTCTTTCTGGGAATACTGCTCTTTGGTCAAGGATAGGGATTTTACGGCCCTCCAGGTGCTATTGGACTACAATTACCATTAACCCTGCTAGCATGGTTAGTGATGATGGGAGTTGTAGTCCAACAACATCTGTGGCGTCACAGGTTCTCTATCCCTGCCATATGTTATTTTAGATGTTTTTCTTTTACCAGGGAGTAGGGGATGTAAAAACCAGAAACCAAAGCCTCAGATGGCAGTTTTAGGGAAGAAGACTCTGAAGCATAAGCAGTCTTCATGGTTTCCCATTTATTCTCCCTTTTATTGCCCACCCGCTTCTCAGTAGGTATGGGTCTCAGTTTACTTGGAAAGCAAGTCCCTGCAAGTTCAATGGGGCCTCCTTCCTGGTACATAACACCACTACACAGGTTCTCATTCAAATGTGCATATTTCAAATTGCATTCTTTCACTTGAGGGGAGAATAATTTCAGTTATCCTGATCACAGTAGAAAGCAGTTTTCTTTTTCAGTGTCTTTTCTCATTAATGTAGATATGTTTCTAAGATGAGAAATGATGTTTCTTCTAATTATGGTTACATATAGTTAATTTCCTTTTTAAGAGCTCGGTGTGAAAGGCATTTTCTTTTATAAAGCACACACACAAAAAGTGATACAGCTGATGTTCCTGTTGCCTTAGCAACAGATTTATTTATTAGGGTCTGAAATGACATGAGTTAATATACCACATACCTGCTGATCGGCATACTCTCCTATTTCAGCTCCAGTTGACAATTAAGTCCTGGACAGCTACAGCCAGGGGTTAATGTTACTCATTAGGAGAACTAGGTCATTACTGGGAAATCAAGGCGCTTACAGCAGCATGGATAAAATACAAAATTCAACACCTCGACGAGTGAAGGGTTTTTATGTTAATTAACCTTATTTTCCCTGCATATAAAAAATATTTCATGTATGCATATGACAGAGGATCAATTAATTGAAAAGTAAGCTTTTGCTGACTCCCCACCCCCTCCTCTCCTCTTAGTTGTCTTCATTTCCTTTGGAAGGGTTTCATTATTTTAGGAAAATTCTTATGTCTATATGATGAGTAAAAAGGGTATTAAAATTAAGAAGGGAATCATCATGGAAATCAGCTTTACCACAAGGGAATGGGCAAATAAAAGCCTTGGAAATGAAAATAAATAAGCTTTGCTAATACCTCACCTAAGGAGCAGAATATAAGCCCATCAGAGCTTGGAGATATTCAGAGGTACCACTTTGATTCTCTCTATTAAGCAGTTAGTTATCTGACCTTCAGAAACTGAAATTTTTGAAGAACTAAATTCATGTTGGTGATGGTAAATATCTTGTTTACAGAAAGCTATCTAGTAGGTTTAGCAACACAATGGATTTTTGTTGCTGCTGCTGCTATTTGTGATGCGGCTTTGGTTTCTGGGAATATTAGATATATTTGCCACAAGTTTTATTGAGATCACTGAGCAGGCGTTTTAACTTTTATAAGTCGCAAATGATTTAGTGAAGCTCTCCTTTTATTTACTGTGTTTTCAGCATTTTTCTGTTCCGACACAGAAGAATTTAAGAGGCTCAAAAAGAATTATATTCTCATATTCTTTATATTATACCATTGTCTCCTCAAAAACTTTTGGTTCCCCCCCCCCATCGTATATCTTCTTAAGACCAACAGTCTTAGGTATTTAGAAACTAAGATATGCCTCCCTCATTCATTCTTAAAAGTTGAAACTGATTGCATGCAGAGTGATTCCCCTATGACTTGGTAGAGCACTCTTTCTCCATAGATTTGTTCAGGATTTGTGTAACTTAACTAAGCAGAGAGGGGAAACTGGATTGGGGATATAGAATTTATGTGTACAGGCCTTCCAGTCCCTGGAATTCCCTGGCACATTGCCCTGCCTATTTATGCCCACCAAGAGGTACTGGAGAAACAGGGCACTCTTGATCTATGTGTAGACAAGGATTGTGTTCTAAGAAAATAAGAAGGTTCCCCTTATTGCAGCCATATCTGTTTGGAACATCACAAATTGACCCTGTGGAGATTTATTTGCTTTAGTCAAGATACCCTTTCCTTTTTATGTTTTGCTCTTAAGATACTATATTTCAGATTTCATAGAATTGTAGAGTTGGAAGGGCCCCTAAGGGTTCATCTTATCCAATCCCCTGCAATGGAGGAATCTCAGCTGCTAAAGGATACGTGACAGATGGTCAGAAACCTCTGCTTAAAAACATCTAATGAAAAGAGTTCACCACCTGCTGAGGGTGCCCATTCCACTGCCATACAGCTTTTACTGTCAGAAAGTTCTTCTTGGTGTTTAGACAGAATCTCCTTTCTTGTAACTTGAAGCCATTGGTTCAGGTCCTACCCTCTGGAGCAGGAGAAAACAAGCTTGCTCAATTTTTTGATCTTTAGATACAGCCCTTTAGATATTTGAAGATGGCTATCCTATTTCCTTGTTGTCTCCTCTTTACCAGGCTTAACATACCCAACTCTTTCAGCCATGCCTCATAAGGCTTGATTTCCAGACCCTTGATCATCTTGGTCACCCTCCTCTGCATCCTTACTAAATTGTGCCACCCAGAACTGGGCACAGTACTCCAGGTGTGGTCTGACCAAGATGGTACTATATTGATCTGGACACTATACTTCTGTTGATACCGCCTAGAATAGCATTCGTTTTTTTGCTGCTTCCCCATTCTCCTCTTCAGAGTGTCAGACTATGTGAGTCTTTGCAAGAAACTGTAAAAGCCTAGCATAAACTTCAATATGCATATCTACTTCAAGAAACCTGTTCAGCTTGCTACAATGACTATCAATTAGTGCAGTGGTTCCCAACAGGTGGTC
Source organism: Zootoca vivipara (assembly GCF_965207765.1). Taxonomy (NCBI): domain Eukaryota; kingdom Metazoa; phylum Chordata; class Lepidosauria; order Squamata; family Lacertidae; genus Zootoca; species Zootoca vivipara. The sequence goes on from NC_142582.1 coordinate 35,391,814, forward strand.
TGCGGACCCCCAGGGGTCCGCGAGCTATGCCAGAGGGGTCCGCAAGATGCTATTAGAATAAAAAGTATATTAAATATATTTCGTATCATAACAGATTTTTTGTTTTGGCCGCTTCCTGCATGAGCAGAGTCTAGCGCAAAACTAGAATTAGATAGAGGCAGTAGTTCTGCTGTATGCCGTTAGGTGGCGCTTTACAAACACTGCTGTTTTGCAAAGAGGCAGCGCGCGCATTCTACTAACGCTCACCTCCCCAAGATGCTTTGCATGCATCGGCTTCATTAGTGCGCTACTGCGCAGGTACCCTGTCTTCTCAATTCCCCTCCTTCCATTCCCCTTTTAGGATTAGGAATTAATGGGGGTCCTTGTCACAATAGCGGATCGATGAGGGGTCCTCGAGAAAATTTAGTTGGGATCCCCTGTTCTAGTGCATATGAAGGCCTCTTTTTCTTTACAGGGACCCCAGTGTCTGTGTCACCCTTTGCTTCCCCTTCCTCTCTCTTCTCTGCCCCCCTCCTCCACCAGCTGTGGGACTGTTTCTGAAGCTACAATGTGAGCTTATATACTGAAACTGAGCGTAGTTAGCTTGTTTCTGAAGCCAGGTCAGGTATCATCCTTTTGACGACTTGCCTTTCTGGGATACACATCTTTACCGTATGGGACAACTGCATATCCCTTTACTGCAGGGGGTTGGACAAGATGACCCTCAGGGTACCTTCCAACTCTACAATTTTATGATTCTACTTATATTTGTTTTTTTCTGAAAATTCCTATGGTGTAAGTTAGCCACAAATCAAGAATGACCTTCTTTGAACCTCAGGATGTACCAGTTTACTCCTCCATGTGGTCTTGGCAAGTAGTATACAGATGTTCCCTACAATTGTATATAATATACGTGCATTGCCTAGAACCCTTCCATAATACATTGCTCTCATACTCTTGCCCTCTCATCTCCCTCTTATTTGTTGCTTCCATCTCTCTTCTTTATACCATGCAACTCCCATTATAATTATTACAGATGTAAGTAATGAAGTATAGGGACCCAGGTGGTGCTGTGGGTTAAACCACAGAGCCTACGGCTTGCTGATCAGAAGCTCAGCGGTTCGAATCCCTGCTACGGGGTGAGCTCCCGTTGCTTGGTCCCAGCTCCTGCCAACCTAGCAGTTCAAAAGCACGTCAAAGTACAAGTAGATAAATAGGTACCGCTCCAAGCGGGAAGGTAAACGGCATTTCCGTATGCTGCTTTGGTTTGCCAGAAGCAGCTTTGTCATGCTGGCCACATGACCTGGAAGCTGTACGCCGGCTCCCTCGGCCAATAACGCGAGATGAGCGCCGCAACCCCAGAGGCAGTCATGACTGGATCTAATGGCCAGGGGTCCCTTTACCTTTAACCAATGAAGTGCTCTCCATAGTTTTTCAGACTACAGTTCCCTTTAACCTTTACAATTGACCATGCATGTTGGGACCAATGGGAATTGGAGTCTGAAGGGGCACCACATTGGGTGTCTCTGGATTATTACTTACATCTGAAGTATTAGGCAATTACTGTACAGAATCGAATCCAAGTTTGTGTCACCGCACCTCCACAAAAGAATCCTGTTTGCAGCTGTCGTCCTATTGCCTCAGACAGAAAGATGTGCACAACATAAGCACATTGCAGCCAGTGGAAAATATATAAGCATAACACAAATGCTTTGTCATCTCTACTAGCTTCTAGTACATTTCTAGGTCCAATTCGAAGTGCTGGTGTGGACCCTGGAGGCCACTAATGGCTTGGGAGCCAGTACATGTATCTATCCCAACTTTGAGATCTTGTTTGGAGGCCCTTCTCTGGATGCCCCTACCCAGTGTTGAGTGGCTACTAGTGAAAGGACCTTTCCAGTGATAGACCCCACCGTGGAATCCCCTCCTTGGGGTAGCTTGCCTGACACCCAGGTTATTGTCTTATTGGCAGCTGACAAACATATGTTATTTTCTGAGGCCTTTTAATGTTTTATCATTATCAATTAATCCTGTGTTCCTTGAGTTTTAAGTTTCATTGAGCACTTCTACTAGCACCGTGCAGAGCAGCTGATTTGTGCCTTTCAATATCACTACATACCATGGCCAATATCTTCCCTCTGTAGCTTCATTTACCTCTGTAAAGCTTCTCCCAGTACGTGAGTTGCAGGGAATTGCAGAACCCTGGATTCCACACCTCACACAAATGTGTAGCCACTGCTGGATACAACATGCTTGATATCCCAAGAGAAGAAGATTGTTGTTGTTGTCAAGAGACGTCCATGAAAACAGACAACCAGAAGATGGGTAGATCAAGGGTCTCACAAGTGGTACAGAAGTTTTGAGGAGCTTAGGAGAAAGGCTTAAAAGCCTACCTGTGTGTTAGGAATCCTGCTTAAAAGCCTGATAAGCTTAGGGGCAGTTGTACGTTAGGGCTAGAGGATTGTGTTCATCCAATTTTGGTTCATTTTTGCTACAAAGGTACTGGAGAGGGGTATATTCTGTTGTGGCCTGGGTTCCCTTCTCCAAGCAGCATAGGACCCAGGTGCTTGGGTGGTGGTTGTCACAGTATCTTAAATGCTATGATGTTAGCATTTGCTAACATCTCTCCTCCTTTATTTCACATGCACTCTGTGTGATCACAACAGAGGATCTGGTTCTAATGCTCCTTGTAGATTTTAATGCTGAGAATGTTGCTAAACTCAGGGGTATTCATGGGGAGAAATTTTCCTAATATACTGGAATTATTGAATGGAACAAAACAGGTATCCTTTCAACTAGCCAACTCCAACTGATGTAAGCAGTGAAGAGCTGACAGCAATGTAATAATTTTTAAAGGAAAAGGAATAGTGTGAATACACCAGCATAGAAAAAAGAGCTTTATATACCGTTAACTGCATATCTATACCCTAACTTCAGCTGGAAATATTAGCTGGAAATAACACTGTGCAGAATTGAATTAACTGGGCTTAGTAATTGATTTCTCTTAGTGTTGGTGTGTTCTTGGATACCACCACACATGCCATGTCCCTTTTCGTTCCTAATAGATTTTCTTGGCAGATAATGGCTTCTTCTCTTGTGCTGTTCACATTAGCATTCTCACCAGAAAATATTAGAATTTGATGCTTCCTTCATGTACCTGTTAATATTTTTTTTTTGAAAACCCGCCTCATGCCCAACACACACAGAGAGAGGCTCTGACGTGCATTTAAGAAAGAGATCTTTATTCAGGCAACTAACGGCACAGCAGCAGACACAGAGTTCAAGAGTCATGATTCAGGGGTTCAGAAATCAGGCAAGATGTTCAGAACTGGGCAGAAGCAACGAAAATGTCCCAGCGGTCTCCGTGCCTTGCCTGCCAAGCTTTTAAATGATGTTCTTGCTTGCAAGACTTACTCGCTTTGCAGGCATGTTGGGATTGCAAGCATGTGCTGTTTTGGGGTGGGTGGTTCTGCTCTCATCTGTGAAAGCAACACCTGGTTCTGGCAACAGTGCTGCACCCTCCTGTTCAGGCTGTTGATCAGTACCTGCCACCTATTGAGTTCCTCCCCTCTTGGCTCCCAAAGCCTTCTTCAGCCTCCACGTAGGCACTCTACTCCACACGTAGGTCACGAAAAGGAGCTGACATCCCTGCTCCCCCTGCTGAAGCGACTGAAGCTGGGGTACAACAGGGAGAGCCATAAAATGCTTGGGCACATGGGAACATTGTCTCCTAGTGCAAAGGGCTTTTGACATTGGTGCCACTCATGCCTTTTTATGGAGTTAGGGCATATCAATACAAAAGGCTCCCTCCATTTGTTGCCTCAGTGTAATAAAGAGGGCACTTGGAGCAGGGACTCCACAGAGAGGGCTTTTACATACACATGCATGCAAATACACATATGCACGTGCTCACTGCCCATAAGAACTGTACCGTCATGTGTTTTTTAAAATAAGAACGAATTGTTTTGGTTGACGATCGATCATGGCAGCTACAGTCTTTTAATCCACGTCGATTGGCTGCCCCATGTCCGTAACTGGGTAGTTGGCCATGACAGCTACTCTGTACACAATACTGTTATTTCTGTTCAGGAGATCATCAGTGGTTTTCACAAATTATAGAATAAACACTGTATTTTAACTTTAGAGTAAGAAGCAGGATTTGCTTCTCTCCTACCTTTGATACCTTTGGAAATAAGCAAACTCTGGAGATGTGATGAGTGATAAGATTAGCCCCCCCCCACTCTTATGAGCTGCAGGTATGTTCGAATACTGTCTACCTTATTAGCCGAAGACCAATATGCCTCTACCTGAAAGGGAGGTTTTCTTGTTTTATTTACTGATACTGAGAAAGGTGCATTGGTTAGGCGCTACGTGTTTGAAAAACAGTATTAAGCCTGCCTCTTCCCCCTGCCACCTCCCCGTTTTGCATTTTCTGTACCAGTGAAATACTAGAAAGCTCCTTTGTTAAATGTTTTAAGAAGATTAAGATTGACCTTTTTAATATTGCTTTTAGCTCAGCTTATTTATAACCCTTTCAACATACACAATACCTTTAGAGATTTGCACGCGTGTCAGTTATGTATGAAATTATATTGTATCATGATGTACCCTAAGAGACTTCATTTAGTGAAAAGCGAGGGTGGGGAAATGCTCCCCCCCCCTCTGATTACAAAGGCTACAGTCCGACGCGCACTTAGGAGTAAATCCCTGAAATGCATGGGTCTTACTTTCTAATAAATATGGTTAGGATTGGGCTGTAAATTTCTCTACTACATCTATATTCGAATTCGTACAAATTTGTCTTCCGAGAGAGAACAAGTGGAGAGTTTGTGGTGGAGGAATGTTTACGGTACGTACTTTCTGAGCCCTGCTAGACTTGCACTGGACTGGCCCAGGCAGAATGTGAGGGGTGGCTTTTTTATCTCTGTCCCCTTCTTTCCACCTGGTTTGTTTTCCCTGCCCATTCCCTAGCAATACCTTGGTAGTTATTTTGACCAGCATATTTTTTCTCCCCTGGAGGCATTTCTTGAGACTGAGAAGACCTTGAATATGGTGTATCTAAAGTTCCCCCTGCCCTTATAGACTGGATTGCCCCATTTTGGACCCCACCACTCTCAGAACAGAGAGAGCAGGTTTGCAACAGCAGCTGGGTTTTCTGCAGCCACATGGGGGCCCACTGTGAATCCCCCTCTCTGGCCACCAAAAGGAGGTCTGCAATGTCTCGTTGCCACCAAGCCACTCTCCAAAAGAGGATAGCATTGCTCCATAAAGGATCAATAAATCAGTCATGCAGGGAAACATCCCTCCTGGTTTCTGAACAATGCAGCAGCTCTCCCTGAACTTGCAAGGAGATCTATAGGACACAGTGTAGTGGCCTTGGTACATTTCTCATCCTGTTCTGAGTACTCCTTTTATGTTTTTGAAATTGCCTTCACATTTCCTTGGTGTCGAGTTATCTTGGTTTTTCAACAACCGGACATGCAGAACCACTTGTTTTGCAGGGTCCATGTAGTCAGAAGGAATGGGCTCCTATTCTAAGATGTGATTCATTATAGTTAAGGCAGTCCTGGCAGAGTCGCCTTCATTTCTTCTTCTTCTTCTTTGTAACCTCCAAGGAAAGAAACAACATAGCTTTTCTAGGCAGCCTTACCTAGTTCTGAGCTTGTACAACTTGCCCTAATTGTACAACACCCTACATAGATCTACTTAGTTATATTTTAATCGCCACTGCTTCTTTTTGCACCTTTATTGAAATGTGTTCTTTTTCCTCCCTCCCTCACGAAAAATAAAATAAAATTGGATGAAAGAAAGTTTGTTACGTGTTTGTCTCTGTGGTGTCATAGAACTGTGCACTTTTATAGTATAGGCACAATTTTTAAAAATCGGCTTTCCCCCTTCCCTCCTCTTCCGGCTTTTTGTAAAATATCTGAAACCCGACTACATTTTTCATCTCTTTATCTGTGATAGCTTTCAGTTTGTCACCTTGCTTCTTAAAATAAGTGCCCCCAAACCGAAACAACTGTTCCTTTTTGAGATATTTCCAAATCCTGAACCATATATGTCTTTTATCACCTTATGATGATGATACAGTCGGGCCTTGGTTTTTGAACAGCTTAGTTCTCAAACGTTTTGGCTCTCAAATGCCGCAAACCTGGAAGTGACTTTTCTGGTTTGTGAACAATTTTGGAAGACGGAACGTCCGACGGGGCTTCCACATCTTCCTATTGGCTGCAGGTGCCAATGTTTTGGTTGCCGAATTTTTGGGAAGTTGAACGGACTTCCGGAACGGATTCCATTCAACTTCCAAGGTATGACTGTACTTGACATTTCTGTATTATTTTGACCAAAGTACTGCAAATATGTCACCTCAGAAATCCTTACAATTGCCCGTTAATACAGTCATTATTATTGGCTCAGTATTGGCCCTGAACAGGGATGGAAAACCTGTGGCCTTCCCGATGATGTTGGACACCAGTTGCTGTCAGCAAGTGGTCAGAGAAGATGATAGTTGCAGTCCAATAACATCTGGAGGACCAGATCACTACTTTGCAAAACTCTACAAAAGCTCTCGGTGCCTGAAGCGACACTGGATTTGGCTTCCCAGAATTTTACATTTGGAAACAGCCTCTATAAATACAAATATATTGTTGTGATTCTAGTCTTTTCTCTTGGCAGTGTAAAAAGTTGTTGAATTATCAGTACTTGTGTCTCCTTTTCTCTCTCTCTCGTTACAATCCTACTGAATCTTCAGGGTGTACAGTTGCAAAGCATATCGCAAGGCATTCCTTTTTATTACTGGAAACACACACAAGCTGGAAGATGTACAACTTGTTGATGCTAATTCTGTATATATATATATTTATAGCAATCCCATTCTTTAGACCTTACAGCTTCTGATTTGAAAACCTGGGAAGGTGATGTTTAATTAGGAGATCTTTGTTTGACATCAGATAACCAAAAATATTGACTGACTTGGAAATTAACACATGCAGAGATACAGATGCCATTTAGCATGAGATTTCTCAAGTGATATAATTATTAATACTTCTGATAGTTATTATGAGATAAACCGGCATATTCATTCTTCGTAATTAGCCTATGAGGGCAATGCACCACTTCTACCACTAGACTGTCATGTTTCCTATAACTTGAGAATAAATATGGTAGGAGTTTCTAAACAAAAACAAAAAAAAATGCTTGAAGCCAGGGCATCTGGTTTACTTCTGGGCGAAGAACGGTGATTTAAAACAGAGCAGTTAGATCAAAAGGCAAAATATACCTTCAAACGGGTAATCGCTCATTGTACTATTAATGTAAGTAGCCAGATTGTAGGAAATGATGTTCGTTTTCAGCATGTTTAGGTTTTGTCTAGATGGCACCTTCCCACACAGTTGATTTATGGTTTAGTGCTAAACCAGAAATGGAGGCAGAGTGGGGGGCTGGTGGGGGCTGAGTGAGACAAAGGGAGTGTTGCAGAAAAGAGGTACCAATGTAAACTTAAATTCCTTGTAATATTATCATTTGAACTATGCCACCCAGTCTTTCTTTCCCAGTCTCTCTTCTGCCACTTGAGCTATCAGGAATCAGTCACATTTGGTATGTGCACACAATTGTAAGCAATTTCTTTCTATTATAATAGAGGAATATTGGCTTTCTGAGGCCCAGTCTTAATTACCAATCCACCTTAAAAATGCTTGTGTTGGAATGTGTAAAAAGCTATACTGCCAGCAAAATCACAAAGCACTAGTCTGCTGGAGTTAAAAGAGCTGTGCAGCCTGATCCTATGCACACTTGCTTGGAAACAAATCCCACCGAGTTCGATGGGACTTAGTTGATATAATAGAACTGTAGCCATTGTAGAGGGATAACATAGCTGCAAATGCTTAGGGCGAGCTTTAGTAAAGTACTGAAGCTCAGTCCTAAGCACCGACAGCCATGTTATCCCTCTACAATGGCCGTTTAAGGCTATTTTGCAGTTTTTTGCAGTTTGTTTTCACTGGCCAAACAACATAATAAGCAACCTAACTATTCTCTGTACCAAAGCTTGTCCTTACTTCCGGGTCATTTTAAAAGTGAGTTTCCTGAAGATGCAAATGATTAGGCATCGGTGGAAATCTGCTGCAGTATGAGTTTACACTAAAAACATGTCCTGGTCCAGGGCAGAAGCTTTTTCAGAGCCAATTCATAACTTGTTTCTTTGCAATGATTCTGAAGTTGAATCGTATGCAAGATAAGCCTGGCATAGCTTCAGCATATCAAGGTGGGAGCGCTCTCATTGACTGCTGTATGTGCCAGCAGTCTCATAGGCAAACAGTAGGGGCCCAGTCAGAGTGAAGCCTAGTATAAGTGTGTTCCACTCTCCATGAAAGCTCTTGCTTTGGGTCAGCTTCAAAAATCACTTACCTCTTGGAATTTCTGCAAAGGCTTTCCTCTGACATGAGTTGCCATTGTATTATACTGTGAGCTGGTTTGGAGGAAAGTTCAACAAATGGTTTTCTTTTCTTTTCCCCAGCTAAAATATCCCAAAGGGTGTTTATCTCCATAACATGTTACGAGGGGTGGGGGAGTGCTTATAAGCAACTTTACTTGGAAGTATGTCTCACAAATTTCAGAGAAGCTTTCTTCCAAGTAAGGGTGATTAAAATTGCAGTCTGCAATTGGACATTCTGCAATAGACCTGGAATGCCGTGCAAATGTTGCTCTGATAAAATGCAATGTTTTCTATAAATAAACAGTCCAAAAGTCAGGGTGCACTTTGTTTTACTTCAAGGGAACACGATAAGGATCCCGAAAGTTTCTTTCAAGTGCTGCTGAAAATGAAAGCGATGGGCCTCAGTTTTCATGTTTCTGTCCTTGGAGAGACCTTCACCGATGTTCCAGGTATTTATTTGTTTTTCAATCTCTACATTTATAGATATCACAACAGGCAATTTTGTAATGTTTTTTTTTCCTGAAAGTGAGCAGTTGGGTAAAAGTGGGAACTAGCAGCACAGTGGTAAATTAAATATGTATGTATAGAAAAGTTAACAGCAATTGTTTTTTGTTGAGAGCGGCTAGCAACTGCATCCTCTATACTGCTCTAACTGTGAGGAAATGCCAGTGAACTCCATGGGACCTACTGTATTTTTTTGTCTATAACATGACCCCATGATATAAGACGACCCCTATTTTGGGGAGCTCTTGCTTACTTAGCATATTAACCCGTGTATAAGCCAACCCTCAATTTATCACACAAAAAATATTCAGAAAAAAGGTCTTATACACTGGAAAATACGGTACCTTCTGAGTACATACAAAAATTTGTTCCATACATGCATATGAAATTGCAGTGTAGGTGGCTTGTTGAGTCAAGGTTCTGGAACCCCAGTATAGTCAATATCAGGTGCTTTTGCATACATAAACAGATTTAATACCCAACCTATGGTGCTCATCAGTCATCTTGATAAAGACTGGGATCTTTCTCTTTTGATCTCTTTCATTTGCTATGTAATTTGTGCCTCTGTCCTGCCTTTAGCTCGGGGGGGGGGAGAGTTGTGTGTGGTGTTGTTGCCTTTTTTGTACATGTACCAAAGAGATACCAGGAAGAGCGATTCCATTTCAATCTGATGTAGCAGAAAAGTGGTTCTCATTTCAGAACATGGATCTAGACAGCAGCCTAATATCATATTATAATAATAAAACTTTCTATGTGGTCATTCTCCACATGTTTACAGTGGTACCTCTCATTGCAAACTTAATTTGTTCTGGAGGTCCATTCTTAACCTGAAACTATTCTTAACCTGAGGTACCACTTTAGCTAATGGGGCGTCCCGCTGCCGCACGATTTCCATTCTTATCTTGATGTACAGTTCTTAACCTGAGGTACTACTTCTGGGTTAGCGGAGTCTGTAACCTGAAGTGTTTGTAACCCAAGGTGTTTGTAACCTAAGGTACCACTATATTTTATTGAATTGGTCATCTGCACACAAAAAAACACATTGGGCGGGGTGGGGGATCCAAGTAAATAAACCTAGAAGTGTTAGAACAACCATAGTAAGTGTCTTTGGAGATCAAAAACTTGTTTTAATTAAAAAAACTTGTTGTGTATCTGTTTTTAGGTACTACACAGTCATACCTTGGAAGTCAAATGGAATCCGTTCTGGAAGTTCGTTCGACTTCCAAAACTTTCGAAAACCAGATTGTGGCTTCTGATTGGCTGCAGGAAGCTTCTACAGCCAATTGGAAGCCCTGTCAGACGTTGGGCTTCCAAAAATACTTCGCAAACCGGAACAGTCACTTCTGGGTTTGCGACGTTCAGGAGCCAAAACGTTCGAAAACCGAGGTATGACTGTAGGTTCTCCAAAATTGGTGAGTTGCCTAGAGAACTCTAGGTGTAGAATAGCTATATATGGTAAATAAATAACAGAGCAATCCAACCCCCTTATTTCCTTATGCTGGACAGGGGTTGCACAGGGTGAGTGTGTCTGTCCTCTGGCTTCCACTGGTTGGGGAGCTCCATAGATAAGAAGCACCCCAGTGCACCCACCCAAATGATAGAAAGGTGGTGGTAGCTAGTGGAAACCTCCAAAATGGGGCATTTTGGGGGGTGGGATGAATCTATACAGGATCCAGTGGATCCTAAGTCATTCCTGCCACCATCACATGGTGATAACAGGCCTTTTCACTGCACCAGCCTGAAAACTGGCAAAGCAAAGGACCATTTTTAACTTGGCCCTCAGCTTTCTATCCTGGCTGGTGCAAGCAGTGAGACTGTGCATGTGGGCTCCATCAAGCCCTGCCACTGCTTGCCACGGGTTAGGATAAGTAAATAAAATGTGAAAGACTTGGGCCCCAGTTCATATAAATTTTAAAGAGCCAAGGGGATAAGCCTATACACCTGTGCTGTTCAGCTGAGAACCTTATTGCATGAATTTTGTTCTTGGGTGATCATACAAGTACAAAAAAGTATTGTATGAAGTGATCCTATCCTATGGATCTCAGTGCATCCATTTGAATTCTGCCAAATAAAGATATCACTGTAACCAGTTTTTCTCTTTAACAAGACCACAATTAGTAGAGTTGTTAAAGCGCCCGTGGTCTGTTGCCCGTAGCTGGTCAGAATGGTGGGAGACTTTCTTGGCTTTGTGGCAAAACAAACAAACAACCTAGGTTCAAGTATTATAAATACGTGAGATAGTAAAGCTTTGATTCAACAAGTAAAAGATTACTGCTTTCTTGAAAGTCTATCGCAACTTTTAAACCGCAAGTAAGAGCCTGTTATATTTACAATATCATTAAATTAGTCCAGTTTAATGTTCTAACCATTTGTTTATTGCAGCAAGGGACTTGTAACATATTAATCTGCTTAGTGAAAAATGCATCTGTGTAGCCACGAAGTTCTCTAGGTGCTCGTAAGTGTGAATACTATGCCCAGTTTTGATTAGAAGATTCCTACAGATTTCAGAAGACGCCAATGCCTCAGTCTGGCCCATAGTCACACATTGGTATACATGTTTAGTTGTGCCAGAATGTGGACTGAGGAAGTGTGAGGATGCATGGCTAAAATTACACAGCATGTTGAAGCAATGTGGTGAGGATGGACAGCAGTTGTATCCTGATTCACATCTGGCTTATCCTCCAGCTCCAAATCCAATGAAGACATCTGTCTCCATGTGCAGATCTTCTTTGTTATCAGAGTGCATGCTGGTCCATAAAGCACAGATATAGAGATATAGAGTGACAGAGCCTATGCATCATATGCAGAAGCTGTCACGTTCCATCTCTGGCATCTCCAGGTAGGGCTGAGAAAGATTCCTGTCTGAAACCCTGGTCAGTGCAGACAGCCAGACTTCATAAAAGCTAAGAGGCCGTTTCCAATGTGCAGATAGGTACATTCCACCAGCATTTTCTGCATGGCTTTTCATCTCCCATTTCCTGTTCAGCTCTGTTTCAAAGTATATTGGATTCTTATGGACCTCGCCACTATGGTAAATTATCGCCCAGCCAGTACAATCATACCTCGGGTTTATCGCCCAGCCAGTACAGTCATACCTCGGGTTTATCGCCCAGCCAGTACAATCATACCTCGGGTTTATCGCCCAGCCAGTACAGTCATACCTCGGGTTACAGCCCCTTCAGGTTGCGTCTTTTCAGGTTGTGCTCTGCAGCAAACCCAGAAGTA